>NC_065881.2:89884723-90074723 GCF_932274485.2 Patella vulgata | reverse complement strand
TTTTTAAAAATGCAAAAAGACCATGGTAATTGGAATTACTGAAGGGCAAATAGCCACAGAGAGGGATAAAAATAGGTTGGTAAAATTGGTTTGGTGCAAACTGTGAGGTAAGCACGTTGACAGAATAATGAAACTGACGAAAATTAGTGTAACATATAAATGACACAATAAAGAGAATATCAGACAAGACGAACTCTTAAAAACAATTTGGCTCTCCTTAATTTAAAAAAAATATAGAATTACTCTTGCAATATAATTAAGAAGATGTTTTTTTTTATGGGAGCTTTTTTCTCATTTTTGAAATTGATGGGAAGTTTTTTATAGCTCCCACACCATTTCGTAAACGTGAAGGACCGAATCTATATGCATTAAGTTTTAATCAAAATTATTGCTTGTTTACAAATTAGTTTAACTTGTGTTCCAAGGGTGATTATTTCTAAGAATAAATTTATAATTGAAGGAAAACGAACTTGTCTGCTCAACGTTTGTGTTCTGTACATTTTCATTTCAGTATCTAAATGCAATTAAAACCATTTAGCTGGGTTGAATCTTGTCGGGTAGAAATACCTATTTGTACCGGAGACAGAGAGAAAACTGAAGTGTAACATCCACCCAACACAAACCAAATCATTTCAAGATTAACATATAGTCATGTCAATAATTAGAAGTCGTGCAGCGGTCTTTACAAGTGAGAGGAGTGGAGCAGAAGGTCTGTCATTGAGTCAAGTGGCGAGGTTTCGATTCCCCACTCGTACGTGACAAGGAGCAGAGTTGCCTGTCCCAATCTTGTGGGGTTTTTCTGGGTACTCTAGTGTCCTTCAACTGGTAAAGACCCTACCCGCAAGCGAATTAATGAAGTAAAATTGAATCATGTGTTAGTTATGTGTCAAGTGGATGTTAAGCCCCATTTCTTTCTGGTGAACTGGTGAAAAGCCACAAGGTTTGGTAAAAGACCCTTGGCATCCAAACACTTGACTCAACGACAGACCTCAGGATCCAAAGTGTATTTTGAGACCATGCAACCACCCAATCCTTTTTGTACATGTACCTACCTTATCACATCCGCTAGCTGTGAGCGGTTCTTGTAGGGTATAGATATCTTTTTGACGAGCACCAATTGCCAGAAAACTGTATGAGCCTCTTGTATACGGGTTATTACCCCACCGGGTCCTGAAATATATACAAACAATACACAGTGTATATAACAAACAATACACAGTATAATATACAAACAATACACAGTATAATATACAAACAATACACAGTGTAATATACAAACAATACACAGTGTAATATACAAACAATACACAGTGTAATATACAGACAATACACAGTATAATATACAAACAATACACAGTATAATATACAAACAATACACAGTATAATATACAAAAAATACACATATGTAGGTCCATGTATCAATTATTGAGTAGGCAACAGTTTCAACAAATTCTCCCTACTGTAATTTTGCAAAAAAACAGTACAGGTATTCAGGCCTGGAAATATTAGTTTGACTTGAACCCAATGTTTTTACTGTGTTGTACTATCAATAAAGATAGGTTGCCAGGCTCACAGCAGCTAAGTTGTCCGGGAAGTCAACAAGGGTTGTCGCATGAGTAGGGCGGCCACAAGAATTTTCGAAGTAATCAAGGGCCATAACTCTGGCAGAAATTGTTGAGAATCAATAGGATTCTTTTTCTCATGATCATCAACATTGTGTCAATTTAAAGTCAATCCGATATTAACTTTAGCCTCCAGAAAGTCCACAAGAATTTTTTAAAGTGATCAAGGGCTATAACTCTGGCAATAATTATTGGAAATCATCAAAAATCAATAGGCTTCTCATCAATGTGTATAAATTTCAAGTCAATCAGATATTACCATTAGCCTGTAGAGAATCCAGAAGTGAGAGAGAGAGAAATGGGGTTTAACATCCACTTGACACAAACTAGGTCATTTTGGGACTAACATATGGTTCAATTTTATTTCAATAATTCATGTAGGGGTCTTTAGCAGTGGAAGGAAACCAGAGGACTTGGAGAATACCCATGAGGTTGGGCAGGTGACGATACTCTTCATCATGTAAATATCACAACAAATAAAAGAGAAATGTCTTCTTACCTGATTACACGTTTTGGAAGAGGAATGTCGTTTCTGTTGAGGAATTTACGTAAAAGATCTCGACAATCTTCTGCTATTTGATCTTCTGTCAATGACTCCATGTACAACGCTTCTTTACCAGACAACCAACCTAAAAAACAATAATAATAGGTCATTTCGGGACTAACACATTTTATTTCTATAATTTAGTTGCAAGTAGTGGTATTTAGCAATGGGAGGAAACTGGAAGACACAGAGAAAACCCACACGATTGGACATTTACCGTTATGATTTTTTTTATTTTATACACATGCTGACAGAGGTTCAATTTTAAACTTTTTTATCTCAATTTCAGTTATGGTTGTCACATGATCATTGTGCTGTTTGACTATCATTGACAAATGATTAAAAACTTTTGCAAGTTACATGATGGACAAAAGACTTCAGATTGTGATATGAAGAAATGCCACATCGTGCGGTATCAGCTTATTCAGCATTTTCTGATACTGGCAATAAACAATAAACACAATTTTGTTTTTTAGGCAGCATTATTAATTAAGATTCGGATGATTCGCGCAGATTCCATATATGAGAATCCTCTTAGATTCTTGCAAAAAATGACAAATTTCTAGCCCTGTTACTTCTGGGAATTGCAACCATGCTACTCGACTGAATGACAGACGTTATTATGATCTAACCATTCGACCAGCCATCCCCCTCTACATACATATACATACATACGTAGCATTTGGCAACCAATCAAAATATACGGCATGACCAGAACATAGATCCTAAATACTGTACCAACCAGAATTTAAATCAAGATAGTGGAAACAGTTGTTGGATGGACAGACAGATAGAATCTCATTTCCTTAACAATATGGTCAACTTGCCTAGTGTCTGATATGAAGAAAGGCCTTCCTATTCTACTCATGGGGTCTCTCCAAGATGACAGTGTGTTTTAAACACAACTGAACAAAGCTGGAGTGATGGCTGATGATGGGTGTTTAAGAATACAGTATTAGAAAGGCTTATGACAGTGTCAAAAATATTAGACACCTTGGCCGTAGGCCCCTGTTTAACTTGAAGCCCTAGACCTCAGTCTAACAACCCTATACCGGGTAGGTAAATCAGCACAGAACCGTTTCTGCTGCCACCCATTTGACTGATAATTTTTAGCAAGGTAATGATAACATTGAATTCAATCAATTGATAGAATATTTAAAGATGGTAATTGATAAATGTAATCAACAGTCATTAATAATTAGTGAAAACAAACATTAAACTTTTAACAAATTGATATCATTTCTCCCACATGATGATCTTATCAAACAAAATCTGATTTTATTAATGGGTAAATGGCCATGTGTTATTCCATAATGGCTAGAGTGGAAGTGTCAGTCTAATTGTGAATATATATACTCGATAAACCTGGGAACCATACAGTTCATGTAAAGTTGAGTTTCAGAGAGAGATCTCTAATTGCTGTTAAAAAGCTATTGTGTAGCCATTATTATGATTCAAATACAAGTGCTGTCAATAAGCTAGCCATTATTATTATTATATAACACATGGTCATATCATATGAAATAGTTAAATGGTTGTTACCAGGTGTATATTAATGACTATTTCAGATACATGATCTATTATAATGATTAACAGAGGTTAGTTTATCTGGTTGGATTTTAAACAAAACACTGTGGTTAGGAATAGGACTGATTCAGAATACATGTAATATCTAGAGATGCAAATCTTGTTTAGAATTGAGACTCAATCAATGTAAACACACCACTGTTATAGTCAGTGGAACTGACATAAGATGGGAGAATGATATTTATGATCTCGTAAACACACTAAAAATATACTCTCTCAAACACTAATTGTACATGTAAATGTAATTAAAGACGACATGAGTACGAGAGCGACTGGAAGCAACGAAAGTGGAGGAGAATCCCACAAGTATGTTACATGTCATGTACCGTAGTTATTATACTGTAGGCCTTTACAGTAACAACAGATGCGGGGGAAATAGGCCTACAACATTAACAGCAAATGTTGACAAATGGGCCTGCCACAGTAACAACAAGTGTGGAGAGAGAGAAAGAGGAATGGGGTTTAAAGTCCACTCAAAACAAACTAGGTCATACCGAGACTAACATGGTTCAAATTTATTTCAATAATTTGCTTGTGCGCAGGGGTCTTTAGCACAGCAGGGGTCTTTAGCAGTGGGAGGAAACTGAAGGACCTGGAGAAAACCCACGAGGTTGGACAGACGACCCTACTCCTTGTCATGTGCACCGTGGAAGCGACACTACAGCTGATTCAACACACAGCTGCTAACCATTCGGCCACCCAACCCCCTATGTGGACAAATGAGCCTATCACAAAAACAACAGATGTGGAAAATGGGCCTACCACATTTATAACGACATATGTGGCACAATGGGCCTACCACAGTAATAACAGATACAGTGGAGAATTGGGTATACCATGGTAACAACAGACGTAGAGAAAACACTTACCGACTAGAATGTTTTCATGTACAACTTCGAATGAGTATATTTTCCTCATCCACGTATATCTCAAATCCTTCTCCTTCACATTATCCCTATCCCATAATAGTTCAATCCTGAAAACATCAGAATCAACGACCGTCTGGTCGAACTCTAATATCACTTTATCCACGATACCGAAGCCGAGAGATTGGATAGCTTGTTGTTTGTCTTTAGGTAACGGGGGGTAAAACATGCGATCACACGCCGCCTTTAAGACGCCAATCGACACAGTACATATGACGTGATTTGCATAGAATTTTTCACCATTTTCACACTCGACGCAAACTTCTTCACTTTTGTTATTTTCCGAAGGGGACCAATTAATTGTTTTAACAGGTTTGTTAAGCAAGATATTTTCTTCCGGAATATTTTTTTTAAGGATTTCTAAAATGGCTTCGAAACCAGGAGGAATAGTATAATGGACGCCGGGTAGTTCTTCGTAACATCCAAACTCCTCTAACGACACATCTGACATGTTATCACATCCAGTAATACAACACTCCAACAGTATTCTCTGATCGAAGACCATCTGACGGAAACGACGATCACCGTTTGAGTACTTATCCAATTTTTCTTGAAATTCTCGTTCGAGATGAGCACCGACACTATCTCCTTCCTCCGGCGTAGGCATGCTAGAATGAAAGTAATCTTCGCACTCTGCGATTAACATTCCATAAGAGAAATCCACCTCTTTAACCATCTTATCGCCAACTATATCTCCCGATTCTGTGGCATGTAGATCTCGTCTACGTAGATTTCTATTTGCGTGTCGCAGCTCTAACAGATGATTTTGATCGGCTATTTGGTATATTGGATTTCTCTCGATGCCATGGATCCAATTGGCTCCCATTTCCGCTTTATGTCCATCATCATCTGCAAAATAAAATCAAATTTAAAATAAAGCCTTCGTCAAGCAAAAAATTACGTGTTGCTAGGCGACAAAGATTAGCATTTAAATGGTGGGGTTCAAGGTTAATAAAACTTTCAAAATTTCAATATTGTTCAATCTTTAAAAGTCCAAATCAGTCACTAATGGTTTATCTCTGTTCAGTATTTAGAAAGGTACATGTACATGTAGAAGGTACGATGAATTGAAGATTCCTCAACATTCAGCATTTTCTGCAGATGATAAAAACAGGATGTGTTCAAAATGGACATAAACCAATACAGCCAAGATTCCTTAAAGGGCTAATCTCGACTATGTATATTTTTGAGAATGAAACTGCTTAATTTTGTGTTAAAAAAAGCCCTTAAAATCTTCTACCTTAGGGCCAAGCAATTAACTCAATATATACATGATACGTTTTCAACTAACTTAAACCCGTCAGTCTTCATCTGGAAATGGAGACCTGTGTCCCAAGCTGTATTATATGGTGTCTGGATAAAACCAGACTTTTATTTTATAAAAATAACGTGCAGGTGAAATGAACCTTTTGTTATCATGTAAAGCATGCGAGTCTTATACTGTATAGACCTCTAAAGTAACGGCAATAGATTATCAGGTCACCCAACGAAAAAATTGACCCAAAATCTTAAAAGGGTTATGTGTCCGGATCAGCGGTTTTGACGTTCACGTCCAAACGACACAATATTTTGAGCAGAAATTTTGAGACAAGGTAAATACACCATTCCTCTATTTTGGCGTTTAAATTTCCTACATACATGCACACAGACTTTTATTTCTGAAACTCTGTTAAAATCGGGTTGATCCCTTTAACTTTTAAGTCAAAATGGCCAAAACTGTGGTCAAAGTCAAAATAGGTCTAAATTATACTGGATTCTTAATAAAGATCAAATCGACCATTTTGATCTATTTATAGTCGTTCTGACCAAAAGTTAAGTCCCTTTTTTTACCGAATGTCTGGGCCCTTTGGTTTCAGACTCTTTTGTCTGAACATAAATAAATTTTGCTGAGCCTTTTTCATGGCTGGGATCTCATCTACTGCTGATTTTGTTTTCTAAATTAAATGTCAAATAATCTGAGTACATTTTACTTTCACCATGGACTAAGCCATGAGATTTTTTGTATTTTTCAAAAAAAAATCAAAATGACAAACAGTACAACGTATATATACAATAAGTCATATTTTGTGCCTGACTAAGTCTGACAGGTAGCTGATGTCCAGGCTTGGCTTTAAGAACGAAATGAAAATAAAAATATGTAATACATTTAGGGACTGCGTAAAGTAGAAGAATAAATAAGTCTAGTGTTATACCTACTTGGTATGTGTAATTGTGTAGTACCATACTGATATAGTGTATAATAAAGACTACATAGTGTCTAATACTTGTAATACCGGTATATAGAATGTGTATTAGGTTTATAATTGTGTAATACCTGTAGAATGTGTATAAAGTTATAATTGTGTAATATCCATATAGAATGTTTATGTGGTTATAATTGTGTAATACCAGTATATATGTGTATGTGCAGAAGTTATAAGTATAAAGACTACATAGCGTAGTACATGTGATATGAATAATGTGTAGCAGTAGAAAGGCAGACAGCCAATGTTTGTAAATCAAGCTAACATTCCAATGTAAAAATGCTTATTTGACAGAATGTTCTCTCGATGTTACACTACATATTGGTATAGGTTTACTTATTGTGGTGTTTTAACACGACTATATATATAGGCCTACATATTCAATATTATATATAATAGGCCTCTATTGTTATGGGATATATAAAAGAATAACTCGCTATAAAAGAATAACTCGCTATAAAAGAATAACTCGCTATAAAAGTCTAGTCAGTCAGTTTGTAGCCTACTGGTAGAAAATAAAAATAACACCTTTCTACCGTCCTGCCTGAAACAGGTTCTTTTCTCAAAATAAATTCTAATTCTTCAAAAAGCTAAATCTGCCTATTACAGGTTCTTTTGCCTTCAAATATAAATTATTAATTAGACGTTTATTCACACGACAAGCCTAATTCCAACTCTCTAGATCATCGTATTGTGAAGAATTAAAGGGATTGAAACACAATCGCTATTTAATAATTTAATTTAACAATGGATAATGGAGACTTCATCCATTATCATAACAGCAGTAGCAATAAAAATTGTGACTCCGCTATTCTTGAAACCGTCATACCTTTGAATCTGAGACCTCCAGACTACAGAGTCATTGGGACTCCCATTATCAAATAGAGAACAACTAAATGGAGATATAAATATATGTATGTATATGTACAAGAAATGTTTTGATCTGAAGGATCTCAAGAAGAAAAGAGGGAATGGTCGTTACTCTCTGGTTCAAAAATCTGTTGACATAGGGTAATTTCCATCTCAAAGCTTGTATGTGACCAGGATTGAATATAGAGTCACCTGCCTAATCCCCAAAAAGGTTTATTCTTCTCCTACCTTCTACTGTTAAAAATGATTTGATACCAATATGTCAGTCCCAAAATAACCTAGTTTTGTGTTGAGTGGATGTTAAACCCCATGACTTTCTATATCTTTATTTTAAACCAATGGCAAGGATAATAATTCTTGTTTTAGATTTGAAATCTAGTGCCACCACAGTTTTATCTATACCTAGAGTATTATTTATTTATACACCCCGAGTATTATTTATTGGCCTATAACAGTAAGTCCAGTTTATGTTGACCTAAAAAACGATGAGAGATATTTAGGTCTGGACTCTGTAACGAGATCATGTTGACCTACTAATACACATTACAAATCATACGGAGTCAGTTGAAGACTAATGTCTATCCCTCTACAGGTGAATTCCTCAAGCTCTGGTAACATTAGCCTATTAATTATATATCCCTCAGCTAGAGAAAGAGGGTGGGAAGGGGGAGAGAGAGAGAAATGGGGTTTACCTACACTTGATGGGACTAACATATGGTTCAATTTTATTTAAATAATCAACTTGCGCTTAGGGATCTTTACATGCAGGTGGAAGACCCAGAGAAAACCCACAAGGTTGTACAGGTGGCCCTCACTACACGCTGACACATGAATCAAATCCATGCCAGCTGACACAATGACAAACCTTAAATCATTCGGCAACGCAACCCAAAACAGCTCACAATTTACCCCTTAACATTACAAATTTTAAGCATAGTTAAATTCTTTCAAGTGTAACGGGTCAGACATAAGCATGTGATGTCCTACCGAGTACCAATCCTATTTGGCCCACTGAAGTCAGGTGGTCTTGACATGGTGCCAAGCACAGCACGGTTAAATTTTCATAGTGTAAACGCTATTCGGTCTGAGCATGGTTTCAGTGTGGATTACTATGCATGAGTCAAATGAACCTTGACCTTTTTTTCACACGAAGTTTGACAGTTCTGTCATCAGTTCTGTCAAAATGGCTGCTTAAAACTGAATCCACCACCAAAACTGTTTTCATCTGGGTAATTTGCATAGGGACTGAAATTAACTTTTTAAAGAAGAGTTCCACATTTGGAGTGCCTGGCACAGTTCCGAGACCAGTTATTTTAGAGTAATGTAAATGGGTCAATTCCATGAAATTTATCGAGGCCTGGTACCGTGTCTAAAACAGCAAGCTTATCGTGGCAAAGTGTAAACAGGGCTATAGCAGATAACTTGTCATTCAGATGGGACAAAAAAAACAAAAACCCATGAACACTTTCTTTAAATAGTAAATAATAATTCATTGTCTATTCATGTTATTTAAAGATACATTATGTAAGATTTAGATAAAGAACTAGTCATTCTTGCTATAATAGTTCGAAAGTAGATGATGTAAAATGAATAATTTGAAAATTTCATTCAAATTACTCTATTGCAAGCGAAGATATTAGCCTTTGAAGGTTTGACAGACGTGTGCAATAATTTCAACCACCGTACTGGTTGATCGAAGCCAAGTCTCGGTCCTCCATATTTGATTAAATCAAAGTATCGCTGAACCATTCTAATCTATTTAATATCGGAGAAATCTGATGCCATCGAGAGTTGATTAAGGCCTGGATCAGTTAATTAATATCTAATTAATACTTTAGAAAACATTTCAGGCCTAAAGCAAGACCTGCAATAGGCAGATTTAGCTCTTGCATAATGCATGTTTGAAGGGCTTAATGATTCCCTGGAAAACTATGATAACTAGGCCTAGTAATATGGATATTAAGTCCCTAAAAGGAATATCACTTATATCAGTCCAACAAAATAGGTTCAATTTTTGTTTTTTTACAAAGATACGAAAAATTGAAAATTCAGATGATATAAACAGGACATGGTCAAAAGATTTTTTTCACTAAAATTTCTTGATAGGCCTCTTTCAAATCTAAGGCAGGAAGTTACATGTTCTACCTAGATTATTATTTCTTCTTTAAAGGACAATATTGGTGTCAGTCATTATCACATGATAGAACTGGTTAAACACTTTCCAAATATAATTTTAACACAGAGATCATTGTTACGATATGATGATTTCAAGAAACGGAAGTGACGAAAGAAAAACACGAGTTATCCTTCTATATAACTGACTGAAGTAATGAGAGATCACGGACAACGGGCGAATTTCTGCTCACTAATAATTCTTTCGAAGACCAAAAGTTGTTATGAGACTGTGGGCGGATATTTGAAATCTTCGTTACGCATCTATCGTAGCAATGATCTCTGTGTTAAAATTATATTTGGAATGTGTTTAACCAGTTCTATCATGTGATAATGACTGACACCAATATTGCCCTTTACATGTAAATGTTATATTTATAAACCGACACCAATATTGTCCTTTAAATATTATATTTATAGACTGACATCAATATTGTCCTTTAAATGTTACATGTATATTTATAGACCGACACCAATATTGTCCTTTAAATGTTATATTTTTATACTAGAGACTCATCTGTTAATAAATTGTAGTTTGTAAGTGATTCTATAAAGTTAAAATCATGCATCATGACTTTTTAGACTTGATATTCCTACAGTCCTACTACAACATCGTACAGTAGCTGCAAGTGATTCTATAGCGCTAAAATTTTGCATTAAGACGTTAAAACCATGGAAAAGTTGATATTTTCTCAAAAATGCATATTTCACACAGAGAATTTACAAGACATATGTACAATCTACTATTACTTACAAGTTACAGATTCAACATAAATGTATGTAATGTACATAATGTTACTTATAGAGTCAAACAGTAAAATCGGTATTTCATGTGACATCTGCTAATTTAATATACAGTACACTTATTTGATTGGTCTATTAAATCTCAAATATAGTTTAATTTTCAATAAATATCAATAATGTATGATTTTAAAAATAACCAAACTCGAAACTATTTATGATATGTATGTACATCTATTTATTTATCGATAATCAAACTATTTATTTATTGATAATTAAAACAAACAATGACCTACTTAAGACTTTATTATAGTTTTCACAAGTGTTCATTAAACTCCTTAACAAGTGGTTGCCATGCAAGATACGCCCACATTTTACAAGAGATGGACAGAGAACAAGCTAAAAAAAGTGATTTTACAAACAATAAGGGGCCATAATCCAGGAAGTTATGATCAGGTACATGTATGCACGAGTGTCGAAAGAAACCCACATCTTTAGGATATAACGGAATACTGTATATTCTAAGTTTCATCAAAATCGCATAAAAATTGGGACCTCTAGAGGGTCCAGAACCTTGGTATTACAGGTATACTTTTACACTATAGTTTGTGTTTAGGGAGCAGGGAGCAACCATTTTGTCTGGAAGTTTCAGTCTGATTTTCACGAAATTCTAATTCAACTGCCATTAGGGTGTAACATTGATAAATTAAAGGTTATTTTTAAAATCAGATAAAAATCATGACCTCTAAGAGGGACCCCATGCTAAAAACATGATTTTCCATACAATCAGGGGCCATAATCCAGGAAATTACAGTCCATGAGCAAATACATGTATCAAAAGGATCTGAGATCTTTGGGATATAATCATATATTTTAATTTTCATCAAAATCAGACACAAAATGTGACCTCTAGAGGATCAACAACTGTGGTATTAGGCCCTACATACTTTTAAACTATTGGCTTACATGGAACTTCATGGTGTAATGTGACTTGCTATGCAAGAATACCGAAAGGAAAAGACATATTTGGGATATAAAGAGAGAGAATTATGGGTTTTAACGTCCACTCGACACAAACTAGGTCATTTCAGGACTAACATATGGTTCAATTTTATTTCAATAATTCACTTGTGCGTAAGCGTCTTTAGCAGTTGGAGGAAACCGGAGGACCCAGAGAAAACCTTTAGATTTAGAGGGTCCACAACCTTGGTATAATTTACATACATGTACATACTTTTACACTTCCGGTACTTGCGTACAAGGAGCAGCCATTTTTTTGTGCAGTTTTAGTTCAATTTTCATGAAAATCGTACTCAACCCCGATTAGAGTGTCCACAAGTTAAAAACACAATTTAAAATACAACCATATATGTATCAGGGACATCTGGGAAGACACAGTCCGATATGCACATTTTTATATTGCTATTTCAATACCGTAATGAAAATTTCAAATATCAGCCAACCCTAGTGAAAAATTACTTAGATGTATTTGCTATTCAGTCAAGAGGGGGGAGAGAGAGAGAGAGAAAGAGAGAGAGAGAGAGAGAGAGAGAAAAAATGGGGTTTTAACATCCACCCAACACAAGCTAGGTCATTTCGGGACCACCATACAGATCAATTTTATTTCAATAATTCATTTGCGCGTAGGGGTCTTTAGCAGTGGGTGGTAACCGGAGGACCTGGAGAAAACTCACAAGGTTGGACATTGTCACGTACAACTGGAGAATCGAAACCACGCCAGTTGACTCACTCAAGAGTAAAGTCCAGTTTGATTAGCACTTTTTGTTAAAAACATCAAGATTGCTAATCAATCATTAGCATATTCGACCTGACTCTATCCAAACAAAATGTTAATTGTATGGACCTTGCTAATTGACCATAAACAAAAATACATCTCGTCCAAATCAATCAATATTTTACTTCAGGCCCTATTTTATGTTGACCCTACAAAGAGATTTTGCTTGTTTACATTACCTTGTATTGGAACCTACATGTACCTGTAGGTCAAATGGGTCAAGCAAGAGGCACCTTAAAGCGATTAATTTCATATTTTCTAAGAAAGTCAAAACATAGGCTAATTATTTCTATGTCTTTTGCTCAGTAGGTTGTCAACTCACAATTATACGATCATAGGTATTATTCTCCCACTTAAAAATCCTTTGACCCCAGAAATAATAACACAATTACCTCCCTTGTTTTTCTATTCCACCCATGAAATAGCTATCTTCAAACATTTGAATTTGAAGTTGAAAATATTTTTGCCAATTTCTCAACTGGCAATAGTGAATTATAGGATTAATAGGATTATTCTTTAACAATGTAGGACTGTTTATAGATACATGTACCATCTATTTTAAGGCTTTATTTTAATAAATTTTAAATATAACTTAAAAATAGGAAATTGCAACTTTAAACTGATTTCATTCATTTTTAAATATTCTACGGTTTAATTCATAATCAGTTTTGTTTGTCAAAATACACAAGCATTTACTCACACCTACATGTTAGTCCAGTTTATTTTACGTTCTCTGTCGTTTAGCCTCATTCATCAATGCGCCTTTGCCGCCTTTACAAATCGTTTCTGAGAGCATAGACCAGCATGTACTGGTTTTAAAAGTGTTCACTGTGTTTTAAATAGTTGTTATATTTGATATCAGGAGACAGGAAGCCATACATGTATTTTCACTGTAAGATTAACATTACTGTTGACTTGATTGGGATCTACTTAAGAGTTGGCCTTTGGGGTAGAGCTTATATTCCCTTTATATATGCCCTTTAAAGGAGCTAAATCCCTATTCTTTGGCACCTAGAAATGGACACCAATGGGTCGCAACTATGAATGCATATAAACTGATTTACATTCAGTTATGTTAGATGAAATATGCGAAGAAGATACCAAACTGAATGGCAGTCTTTGACATCTGGTTGTTCCAGTCTACACAGGTAGTATTCTGTGGGGTATAACTGAATAAATCTGGTATGCAATTTTGAAGACTGTGCAGGATATTGTGTTAAGACTTAGAGACTTGCCTCCTTTAGTTTAAAAGTCTCAACTCATCTTTTACTTTTAACTGATATTTCTACAGCTTGTTTATGTACTTTTTGACAATTTGTGTTATTATTTTTGATGTTTGGTGTTTTGTTAAGGGCATAAGTCATTTATTATAACTCAATAACAACTGTTTTACATGTATTTAGGTGTAGGAGGAGGAGGAACAAGGATAGGCTTAGGATAGGCCTAAAAATCCTGAGGAGATTTTGCCCCACGTCACAGCAAAGCAACAACAGCTTGCAGCAGGAAAATAATTACTGTGAAACCGGAGAGCATTAAAATGGAACAGGGATAAAGTCGGGGGTATTCCCTGTTAGATCCTCATAGCAACCAATCCCCCTAAAAATAGACACCATCGTCTGAACGCCCGTCCTCTAATCTGACCTTCACCCTGAATGATTTGACAGCGCAATATTTGTTGTCAAATAAGCCATTACGTCCGTTCTGAAACACTTCAGTTTCAACAAATATCGAATTGATGACGTTTCTTTTAAAACACAAGTGGTCTAACAGCCCTCCATTATCAGCAAATAGGTGAAATTCCTAACAAAAGAACCCAAACATACGGATCACGCGTGACGTAGCTGTTCACTGACTGAAATGACTCGCGCAGTTTTCATTCATAAAGAATTTCATAACATTCCCTTTTCAACTTACCAACATCAACGCTCCAAATTCTTCCCCCCGTTCGATTTGAGGCCTCGAGAATTTTAAAATCCGTTAGCCCCTTTCTAGCTAAATACTCCCCGGCAGCTATCCCTGCTATTCCAGCGCCGATTATAATAACTTTCGGCTTATTTGTCCATGAAACACTCTCGTCAACTGTGCCGTTCAAATCTTCCATCTTGATCGACTCAGCTGTTCGGAGCGACGAATGTAAAAAAATAATCACAGATTTTCGGTAAAGAACTACACAAAAACTACAAAACTAAATACGTCAAAGTGTACATAGATAATCCCCACTTATAAGTTCCATGAATTGAGAATTAATAGATTTGTTTTGTGATAAATAGAGCCAACACATTATTGCTCTTACTCCTCGCAAAGTCTATGTGGTCACTGACAGAGCCTCACTTGCATCAAGACACACTCGTGGTATGACGTCACTAGACTGACTCGGCGCCCAATCTTCGGCCTAGTTTCAAACAACCTCTACAATTTCCTGAAATTTTCTCCTTCAGATAAATCCGTTTGCGAAATATCCTGGTCGGTGAAGAAGAAGGAATTTCAATTTCAACATCTGGAGAAAAGAATCAGTCTTGTTTGATCACAAAAGATGCCGCGAGGGTAAAGTTCATAGGTTCATCGGTCAAAAGTTCGCAAGTCGCGATTAACAAGACTCTTATAGTTATTTTGCATAGTATAAAGAAGGGACTTGATAAACCTGACTGAAAAGTTCGTCTGCTTTTCCAGCCAGTCAGTGTTTGTAAAAGACGTGACGTTTACACGAACACAAATGAAAACAATGGGTTTGTTTTGGTAATGCCAACGCGAATGCAGCCGACCAATAGTTGAGCGAAGAAAAACGGTTGGTGAACAGTAAACCCACAAAATAAAATCCATATTTATAGCCGATAGAGCAACAGGCAAGTATTATCTGCTTGGATTTACTTAGTTAAACTGAAAATAGATTTTCTAGAAAATTGAGTGAATCACAATATGTATGCCTACCCAATGACGCACTGTGAATGATAACGAATGCTAAAATGAGTAAGGAATAAGGAAAGGATGAAGAGTTTATTATAATAATTATGATTCATATTATACTGGCTATACTGCATAGCATTAATTAAAGATGAAAGGTGTCATAATATAATATAATCGTTCTGCATAGCACCACCTGGGCAAAATCACCTCTCCCTTTAAATAATAGGTTATGTACTATGTAGGCCTACGTGTAATAATTAAATACAAATAACCGTTCTGAATAGCACCGCCTGGGCAAAATCCCCCCCCCCCCTTTAAATAATAGGTTATGTAGGCCTACAGACTTAGCACACGTACATATATTGGCCTACTAATCCCTAATGCCCTAATAGCTAATACCGGTAGGCTACTATAACTTAGACCATTGGTTGCCGGCCTTTTGTTGGTTTCGACCCCATTCCAGAAACCATCGTCTGCTCGCGACCCCCCGAAGAACAATTTCACCCTTTACTATGAAACATCATCATTATTTACAAATCAATATTTTGTAATTAGAGACTGGGAAACAAATCGTGGTCGGGAGAAAGGAAAGACGGTTTGCAATGTCACGTGGCAAGAGGTGTATAGATCAGAGATTTATATACTTTTCAAATTTCATGAAAACATAGCATTTTTTTCAAAACTTTATTAAACACTGTTGCATTTAATGGTCCTTCATTTGAATTTTTTGTGAAATTTGTAGATGATCAAATGCAAAGCCCATTTTGGAGGTATTCCTAACGAAGAAGGCTTTGCCCCTATTTTGATAAAATTTATTATTTGTTTAATTACAGCGAGAAAATACTTTAAATTGTTGTAGATATGATTCATATTATGAAAATAGTTATGTGTTTATTCTGTGGTATTCCCGTTACACCCCCCCCCCCTCCCCAAAAGAAAAACAACAACAAACAAACAACTAAACAACTAGGCCTACTAGCTAGCCTACGCGATACATTTAACAGTCAGATTGGGTTAGACTTTAAGCAGAAACCCTGTCAAACATAGCTCTTCAATTAACATTAATTAACCCGCAACATGTACAGGGTGGACCTCTGAATGTGATACGAGTTTTTCCAATTTGCTCTATTCGACCGAACACAACCTGTACTTGACCGAAGACCCTGTTAAAAGCATGTCTAGGAAATGAACAAGTAGCCATTAATTTGTCTGGTTTTGTGTGTGAAATAGCTTTATTTAACGTCCGCTTCCACCGAGGTGATGTCTGGGTCTATATAACGTCTTGTGTCAATGTATCACTGATTGTTACACTGATTCTCAGACGTGACTATGACGAGTCTGAGGCCGCCAATATGTTTTGCACTCGTGGACGGTTTGGTACATTTTTTTTTATCCCGGTTGGTGCAGAAAAAGTAAAACGTTAAATCCGGTCAGCTCTAAATATTAAGGCCACCTGCAGGTTTCGTCATGGTCGCGAACTGTAAATAGGGTTACGTGATTGTTGCCGAGATTGTGGGTTAGAGTTAGGGTAAGGGTTAGGGGTAGGTCTAGGTCAGTGTTAGCGCTAGCCCTAGCCCGGTTTACATCTCTTGACCTTTGACCAAATCTGCAGTTGGTCTTAATATTTAGATCTAACCGTTAAACTCCATTTCATTTTGGTATTGGGGATCACGGTAGCTAAGTGGGTAAGACGCTGGTGTATAGCCTGGAGGTCGGGTGTACGATCCCTGCATTGGCCGAGAAAGTTCATCCATATTTTCCGGCGTGGTTCCCCCTTGTCAGTGAAGCAGGTCGGAGGGCCTGACAGGGACAGCTGTCTAGTCGTTCGGATGGTACGGAAACCCGAGGTCCCGTGTACACATTGACAGTTGGAATTCGATATAAGAGTAGGCGGTAGTGCCGCTGTCCGGGCAAAATTTCCCTCACAGCACACTGTATGGCGTATGCCCGTCTTCATTAGCCCAGTGCGGAGCAGAACAGTAGGACGTTAAACCCCATTTCATTTCATTTTGGTATTCAAATCAGTCCTCACATGGAACACGTAAGTTACAACTCTTTAATAATGAATTATTTTATTCCGAACATAATAAAGATTTAATTTTAATATTTTCTAACGGAGTGACACCACCATCACAACGACATCTCATTTTGCGGTTCCCTTTAAATTTTAATCTCTTCAAGTGCCTGTGACATTTTGCGGAAACGTGCCAATTCTGTCTCACTGAAGTTCTTTACCGGGAATTTAGCTAGCTGATGAATCAAAACAATTCCCAATTAATTTCCTTTTCAAATGCTTCAATACCATTCATTAGCATAACATCCTCAATAACTTATATTCAAGGAAACTGTGGAGTTGATGGCCTGTGACATCGAGTGGACGTTAAACCCCATCTCTCTCTCTCTCTCTCTCTCTCTCTCTCTTTCTCTCTCTCTCTCTCAACGAAACTGATTGGTGGTATATGGTTTAAGCTTACTAAATCAACTCTCCATTATCCCTTCATCTCCCAGCATTCCTTTTGTCTTATACTTAGTTTATAGGCTAATAATACTAGTCACCTTTATTTAAGGAATTTATTATCTGTTGGGTCTGTACCAAAATAAATCAAATAGTTTGGTTCATTTGAGAGAGGTAGGCATAATAAGTAGTTCGAGAACGTTCCCCGGGAGAGAGAATGGGGTTTTACTTCCCCTCGACACAAACGAGGTAATTTTGGGACTAATACATGGTACAATTTTATTGCAATACTTCGCTTGCACGCAGGGGTATTCGGCAATTGGAGGAAACCGGCGGACGTGAGAAAATCCATGAGTCCGGACATGCGATTCTACGCCATATCACGTATAAACTGGGAATCGAAACCACGCAACTTGACTCAATGACCGATCTAACCTTGTGAACTAAACCCCGCGCGTTAAACCAATTCCCCCCCCCCCCCGGCCCATCCCTCCTAAAAACAAACAAACTTAAATCAACCAAATATTTATTATGGTGAATGAATACATGTTTATAATATATATCGCTGGGATATACAAATTCACACACTCGCATACTATATAGTGGTAAAAACATAATTGCTAAATGTGTTGTATACAGGATGCTCGTTTATTAAATCGTATCGTCTGTACGACCAAGCACATGTTTAATCATAATTACAACATTTACACGTGTTTATAAATATTAACATTTACTGGCTAGAATATAAAAGTGCAGTGTGAAGTGTGCTATTATAATCTAACCAGACAGAAATGAAATGGGTTGAATATCCTATATATACTCTCTGCACCAACGCGGCTAATAACATTTTTAAAGCCTTGCTCACAAACCGTCGTATGACTTAGAGTTTGGCAGCTCGCAGACCAGCCGCAAAGAAATCGGGCGAACATTTTGTATGTGCGGGACCAAAAGTCTCTAGGGCCAATTTCCGATCTTCTACGGTGCCGAACACACGCAAGTGACGGGTTTACTAAAAATGTTCCCCGCAGAGTAGCACATACAGCGAGTTGTGAACCTACAGACGTCCTTGTGCCGTACGATGTAGGAGCTACGGTGGATAAGTAGGTAAGACGGGCTCGCTAACCCGGAGGTCGCGAGTTCTTTGGGATTTTCCGACGTGGTTGCTTCATGTCAATGGTTCAGGACCGAGGGCCTGGCAAGGAACAACGTTTAATCGTTCGGATGGGACGAAAAACCCGGACCCCGTCTACAGTACACATTCACGTGCACGTAAAATATTCCTCGATAGTTTAAATTCGATATAAGGGTCGGCTGTATAGCGCCGCTGTCCGGACAAAATTTCCCTCATAGCTCACTGTATGAATGGCATATACCCGTCTTCATTAGCCCAGTCTCATCACAACAGCAGGACGTTAAACCCTATTACATTTAATTCCCGTACGATGTGATATAAAAGTAATTTGACCGATACACCGGTGTTTTCTCATAATCTCCAACCAATTCCAAATCCCAGAGGTTCTTTTTATGCACACTGGCGTATAAACGTTCCAATCTGAACGCGGTTCCTTGCCATGTTACACCACTGAGGAAAGGGAAACTACTTTGAGGAACTGCATCGTGCATGGCATCTGTCACAAGTACCGTTCTCCATAAGCTATGCTCTTGTGTGCGTGCTAAACACATTTCTATACGAGCACACAAAGGAAATGAATGTACGTACAAATTTTATAGTAACCTACCAAAATTTTCAGTGATTTTGATATTAATAAACTGTTTACAGCTACTTTGATATAATAACAACTTCCTGTTACTTGATGTTGTAATTTATTTAATTCAACATGGCATTGATGATTTTAAGGTGTAACCCGACAAGAGAGAGAGAGAGAGATATGGGGTTTAACGTCCACTCGACACAAACTAGGTCATTTCGGGACTAACATATGGTTTAACTTTATTTACATAATTCGCTTGCGCGTAGGGGTCTTTAGCAGTGGGAGGAAACCGGAGGCCCCGGAGAAAACCCACGAGGTTGGACAGGCGACCCTACTCCTTGCCACGTACAACCGGGGATTCGAAACCACGCCAGTCGACTCAATGACAGACTTTATGATACAGCGCGCGCACGCTAACCATTCAGCCATCCAACCCCCCGTAACCCGACAAAGTAGTTCATGACATAGAATACGAACGTATAGATTGGGTAGTTATTCCCAATAAAATTATGGCCATTGTGATATATGGAAAGAAAAACACATAATCTTAATACGCGATTCCCTGAAATATACCCATGGGGTGCGCCACGACTAAATTGTAAGAGTGGCAATAACTGGCAGCTTGTCTGCTCGAGTGACGTAAGCAGGGCCTGTTATTTGTTGATTGGAAGGCTAGCGATCGTGAGAACACGGAAAGAATTAAACACACAACAAACTTTAAGATTAAACGCCGGTAAAAGTTGTGGTCATGGGATAATCCAAGAATTTACCTAGACTTTGATTTTTATGGTAAATGGACGGCGAGTAATGACATATACAAGCTGTAAAATGGAACCCCAGAATCAAGTCACGTGAAAAACACGGGGCACTTATTATATGTTGATTGAATGGTTAGCAGTGAGAGACTTAAACGCACGGAAAAAGTTATGGGCAGAGGATAATCCAAGAATTTACTTATATTTCAATTTTTATGGTAAATGGACACATACAAACTATGGCCTCCACTACATGAAGATATGGCCGGTTTTAGTAGGAGGTCACGTCAGGGGTCACACGAGCGACTTTTGACCTATGACGTCAGACATTTGATTAGCCAATCAGCATTGATGTTTCTAGTGGGATACCCACAGTTCCATGCACCCATGTCAAGAACTCGCCGTAACAGACCGTTTCATTGGCTAATCCCTCACGTCATCCAGAACGCGGGTATAAAAGAACTCTTCCTGATCCTAGTGTAGTAAAGACAAGAAGTGTAAAAAACGAAACGAAATCGGACCCATGTTTTAATGGGATTATGGTTCTGTGTAATGTTTGATTAATATTGGGTGTTGTTAGAATCAGTAAGTTTGTATGTAGATGGCCATTGTATTGTATGTATTAACTCCGTGGTCTTGTTGTTTCATTAATTATTAACAATGTTGCTACCTTGAAGACTGTGGGCAATAATCCATGTTCATAATTATCCATACCAACCTACTGCCAGTTGTACTTTCAGCTATACAAAGTCCTTACTAGTCTCCGTCGTTATTAACACAGTCGGACATTAAACCCCATTTTTTTCATTTCCTTACTAACCTATTTTATAAAGTCTTGAATGATTTTAAGATTTCCTGCTTGTATAATGCGACTTTCTTCAGCTTGGTGCTGCAAATGTCGTCTGACCTTTCAAACCGATGACGATAACGATGTTGTATTTCTTTTTTATTATTATTTTATTTACAACCTATTGGAATTGTTCAGTTCGTTTGTAAATCAAATGGGTAGATTGGCGTTTGTGGAGAGAGAGAGAGAGAGAGATGGCGTTGTTTAACGTTCACTGGACACAAACTAGGTCATTTCCGGACTAACATATGGTTCAATTATGTTTCAATAATTCGCTTGCGCGTATGGGTCTTTAGCTGTGGGAGCAAACCAGAGGACCCGGAGAAAACCCGCGAGGTTGGACAGGCGACCATATTCGTTGTCACGCACAACCAGAGAATCTAAACCATGCTAGTTGACTCAAATGACCGACCTTATGATACAACGTGCACGCGCTAACCATTCAGCCATCCAACCCCCTGGTCTTGTACAACTATGTGAAGTAGAGGTGGTGTGGTACATTTTGTCAGAGATAAAAATTCTTGGTTTCCAAATGATCACGTCGCTCCTATGGTATTGAACCAGTGTTTAAATCAGTTTATCTCGTCACACCTTTTATCTTTTCATGGTTTACCGTGAAATAAAGTAGTGTAGATTTATGGTTGTGTTAATATTTTTGGATAGATACTTATATATATTTAAGTAGATAAAGTTCAAATACTTCTGTCTTTACGATACAAACATCAATAAATAAAAATTCGTTCCAGTCAAAAAAAAAATCAACGATTTGTAGTATATAGAGACGTATGCGATATACAATCTGATCAAAATACAGATCTATATTTCGTTTCGTTTTTTTTTATACTTTCGATGGCCTACACGTAGTACAGACAAATAAAACGAAATTTTGAACTATAAAAAGGAATTGAAATAGCATCTATGTTTAAATCAGATTGTTTGATATACGGCTTGTTGTTTATATATATATATATATCTGATAATAAATTTTTACCTGAGGTGATTATGTGACAGAAATGATACATGTGGTTATTTTCGTCTTATTGTTGTTATTAATTTATTCTCCTCGGTTAAACTTTTTCTTCAACTGTTAAACAAATAAAAATGTCGTCGTAGATAAACCTTAATTACACTACCTTCACTTGACATGCACGCGTTCACATTATAGACTATAAATGAAATAAAATGAAATGGGGTTTAACGTCCTACTGTTCTGCTCCTAAACTGGGCTAATGAAGACGGGCATCCGCCATACAGTGTGTTATGAGGGAAATTTTGCCCGGGCAGCGGCTTTATGGCCTACTCTTATATCGAATTCCAACTGCCAAGGGATCTTTTACGTCACGCAAATGTGTACACGGGACCTCGGTTTTTCGTCCCATCCGAACGACCAGACAGCTGTCCTTGTCCTGCCCTCCGTCCTGCATCACTGACAAGGGGAAACCACGCTGGAAAATCTGGATGAACTTTCTGTGCCAATGCAAGGATCGAACAACCGACCTCCAGACTAGCGAGCCAGCGTCTTACCCATTTAGCCACCGTGATTCCCATATAGACTATAACAGAGTTAGGGCTAAATGTTAAGGCCAGCTCAATGTTTCGTCGTAGATCCCTAGATGTAAACAGGGCTAGCGCTAATCCCAACCCTAACCCTGGACCTAGTCCCAATTCTTACCCTACCCCTAACCTACAATCTCAGCGACATTGACAAAAATTTAGCTGGCCTTAACAAATAGATGTAGCACTATAACAGAGCATAAGAAATAACAATACAGCTCAGAAATAACAATACTTTATTATCTCGTCGTTCGGATGGGACAAAAAATAAACTGGTTCTGTGTACACATTGGAGTGCACGTAAAAGATCCCTTGGAAGATGGAATCCTATATTACGCTAGGTTCCTACTGTCGTGCGGTGCGTTACAAGAGGATTATGCCATACGTGTTGATACGTTCTGATACGTTTCTATACGATCAACACGACTGCTACGAATCACCTCAATATATGATAAGACTGACAGGATCACCACGATAACTCCACGATTAAAACCACGATTTCAGTCGCAGCACGGATCGTGATAGTGGGAACCATAGCGCTGCTGTCCGGGCAAAATTTCCCTCCTAGCATACTGTATGGCGTACACCCGTCTTCATTAGACCAGTCGGAGCAGAACAGTATGTTATGTATAGATATATTTGTTATTATGTGCTTGTATATATCAGTATTAGAATGTATATACAGGCGTTATATAACATGGGTCACGAGCTATATGGTACTGTAGATCGCGATGCGTGTATTCGATCGTATCGTGAACAATATGTCGATTATAAAATACCCGGTGTAAAGCGTCAACTGATCGATGTATCTGATGGTAACCTATTTCAAGGAGAAACTATAAATGCAGCTACTTTGTCTGGGGTTTTATTGTCAGTGGAAAAGAAGTTAATATATTGAATTAGACACTTGTTATGTTTTATGGCTTTTTGTGGTGTTAATGGGTCGCTGCTATATAATGTATATATGTCTATCTTCAGCTTGTATTACGACGTGTGTATGCGACAATTATGTTAAGCCTGGCCCACAACCCACAGCGTGTGCTACTGCGGACGGTCCACGGGGGGGGGGGGGATTTAGTAAACACGTGCGTGAAATTTACGCGTCCCTTGCGGTGTTCGGCACCGTAGAAGATCGCGGATTGGTCGCAGTCTTTTGGTCCTGGACATACAAAACTTTCACCCGGTTTCTGCGAGCCACCAACTCCTACGACCCGTGCGTGTCAAAATTCGTACGACTGGTTGTGAGCTAGGCTTTAGGTTCCGAAGAAGACGTCTGATTTTTATTCTTGTCAATTATATTGACTGATTGTAACAAGTAACCGGCATTACCGACTGACTGAATGTTCAGCGCTATAGAAAACGATTATTATTATTATTATATTACTGTCTTGCTTTATTTGGACAAATGAAAATACTTAAAATGTACTTCACGAAATCGAGATTTTGGTTGTGTATACTTGTATGTTTGGTTGTGTATACTTGTATGTTTTGCCCAGATAGCGGCGCTACCACTGACCTACGAATTCCGGCTATCAAGAGGTCTATTACACAGCAGTGTGTACACGGGTCCTCGGTTTACGGGTCCATTCAAACGACTACACACAATCGGAAGTATTTTTTAACAATTTCTTTTAATTTCAAATCACCAACTTTATTACCTTTGTCTTTATCGTTTTTGCTACTTCCGGTTCCTGCCACTGCTAAAGACCCCTACGCGCAAGGGAATTATTGAAATAAAATTGAACCATGTGTTAGTCTCAAAATCACGTAGTTTGTGTCGCGTAGACGTTAAACCCCATTTCTCTCTTTCTCGCCGTTGCTACTTCTAATTTCGTGTCTGGCTTAAACTGTCGACTGTTGAGAGCAAAATCAACTTCTTATTTTCTTGCTTCCCGGGTGGGATAGTGACCGAGGGGTCTAACGCTTGCGTTTCAGATCACAAGGTCTTGTCACTGAGTTGTGGTCTCACCTCGACCCCATCTTTGTAGCTTCACCTGCGTAACCCCGTGGGTTTTCACAGGATTCCTGTGGACAGTAATTTGTTGAAATAAAACTACACTCACTATTTGTTAGTTCACAAATAACCTGGTTAGTGTTGAGCGGACGTTAAACCTAATCACTCCCAGGAGCACACTGTAGAAGAGCATGAAGTACACACTCTCTCATTTGAACTTTGTTGGATTCTTAAGAATGCCAGCAAACTTGCACTTGCTATGAAAAATACTGCATATCAAGAATCTGAAAGTGGAGAAATTGTAGACTTTGCCTGAGGCAGTATGCCAAACATTGTTTTAAATGAAAACACTTGCCAGTGGTACACTAAATATAATATAGTGGGCTAAAGGCTAAATATTTCTCAGATATTGAAAGTAACATAATAATATACAGACCGGACTGGCGTTATCAGAATCCCTACACGTTTATGCACACAGGCAGCCATGGTGGCTCAGTGAGTAAGACGGTGGCTCGCTAGCTTGCACGTTCTGTGTTCGATCCCTGTGTTGACCGAGAAAGTTGATCGTGGTTCTCTATTGTCAGTGATGCAGGACGGAGGGCCTCACAAAGTACACTTACATGTATTGTCATTCGGATAGGACGGAAAACCGAGGTCCTGTGTACACATTGGAATTGCTGTCTGGGCAAATTATCCTCATAGCACACTGTATGGCGTATGCCTGTCTTCACTAGCCCAGTCGGAGAAGAACAGTTAAACCCCATTTTATTTTATGCACATAGTTTTTAATATTTCTGGCTATATTGCCAATTCTTTGAACATATTTCATTTGGACCAAGATAGACAGGTGTTTCGATTCTAATTTTGATCTGTTATTCGCTGTTTTTCTTATTGTTCTATTAAATATTGTACTAATCAGGAATTTAAGATTTACCCTTTGTTACTAGCTTTCCTCTACGCCAATAACACCCACGAGCACCACCGTGCTGGGGTATACTGCATCGCAGACAACTAGTAATAATTATTCTTTAATTATTGCAGGTCTTTCATTAGACCCGAAATGTTATCTAAATTATTATAATCAACTCTCAATCCCTGTGATATTTACTGGATTTGAATACATTTTGTGATGGATGATTTAACTTCAAAATGGATAATCGAGACTTTGTTGTTTATCATACCGACTTTAGTAGTGATGATCGAGGCTGGGCCTAAAATTCAATCGCTTATATGTCGGTGCAGAGTGGAGAAATTTGATTGAAATTTTCAGTATATTCTCTTTATGTTATCCATTTTTAAACTATTATAGTGAGAACTGTCAGCTCTTTATCTAATCTCCCATAATTCCCCTTTAATTTGACGTACTTCCCTGATCAGTACACAATATAAGCTTTTTTTAAACTATTATAGTGAGAACTGTCAGCTCGTTATCTAATCTCCCATAATGTATCTTTAACTATTATAGTGAGAACTGTCAGCTCGTTATCTAATCTCCCATAATGTATCTTTAACTATTATAGTGAGAACTGTCAGCTCGTTATCTAATCTCCCATAATGTATCTTTAACGAATCATCGACAACATCTCCCATAATGTATCTTTAACGAATCATCGACAACATCCCCAGTGTGTGAAAAAGGTCAGATAAATAGATGCTACCATGTTTAGTGCATATTGTTTATCTAAATTGTGACGCACGCATTCTACATTGACGATAGACCTCTTCCTTGAATGGCCGCCATATTCAATAATAAGTATACTGTATGTACATTCTGATTCGGCAAATCTCGGTAGATTCCGGTACCGTACATCTAACCTCGGCTGTATGAGGAATGCCACCATTGGAACTTCTTTCAAATTCTCGGATTAAAAATGTCGGCGCCCATGAAAACGCCTGTGAAGAGTGTTTTATCTCAAGAAATAGTAAACAAAGCTCTCAATTATGTATGAGACTGTTTTTCTTTCACGTCTATCCAATTTTCTTTAAACAAAGGACAACTTTGCAATGAAACCTCTCGAACGAAGTCATTTTGAGAACTTCTTTCTATAAGCGGCAAGCTTTCCTAATAAGTAAACCGGTAGCCGCATCACAATTGTATGAGTGTAGCTACTTACATCGTCATACAGCCGAAGTTAGATGTAGAATACCGGAGATTGCCGAGGTTTGCCGAATGCTGCATGCACTGTGACTATATTCCGTTTTACCCATTTAATACAAGCACAGCACAAAGACTAAATAAACAGTCTCGATTTTTATTAAATGGTGGCAGAATAAACACTTGTTTTCCACCAGATTCGTCGATTTAGGCATTAAAATGTCGGTCAATTAGTTTCGCGTCTGTTCTCGAGAGGAGCTAATTAAAGACGGACAATGTAACAACGTTCGTATAGTACACATTCTATTCTTGGAAATGTAGCGACAACCTAAGTTGTGGTACACATGCTATTCTTAGAAAGGCAGCAACAATCTAAGTCATATAACACCGTGTTAACTAGTGCATTGTATGAATAATTACTCAAGTAAAACAGCTAAACATGTATACATAATAGACATATACATGCATATATAACAGATACATCTAGGGTTTTTGACTCTTACTGACTCAAGGTTATTGAGGTCAATACTCTTCTATGTACTTAAAGATAAACTTTACGAAAGACGCGATAACCATCGGTCGGAAAACGCATCCGCATTACGGGGTAAATAAGTTTGAAATTACATGTAAAAACATCATTTCAAGGGAGTCAAATTTAGAAAGAAGCCAATTTAAACGTAACTTTCATTATTATACAGATCGACAGATCAAAGTTTCTCCTAAACCGGGGTATTTTATTTTGTATACCCGATGACATATCCCGAAGGGATGGGGGTGGATAGGAAAAGAAATTGGGTTGAATGTCCTACTTTTCTTAGCAATTAAGTTAATGAAGACGGGCATACGCCATGGTGACATTTTGCCCTAGCAGCGCGACGATTACTCACTTTATCAAGTTATGTGGGAGCTACGGTGGCTAAGTGAGAAAGACGCTGACTCGCTAGCCTGGAGGTCGCGTGTTCGATCCCGTTGTTGGTGAGAAAGTTCATCGGGTTTTTCCGGCGTGATGCAGGACGGAAGGCCTGACAAGGACAACTGTCTAGTCGCTCGGATGGGACGAAAACCCGAGGTCCTGTGTACACATTGGCATGCACGTAAACATCCCTTGGCAGTTGGAATAAGATATAAGAGTAGGCCGCAGTCCGGGCAAAATTACCCCCATAGCACACTGCATGGCGTATGCCCGTCTTCATTAGCCTAGTGTACCATGGGGGAATTTTGCCCCACTCTTATTTCGACTTTAACGTGTTATTAATGGTATATCGCCTGCGCTTTAGATCATGGGGTCTGCCATGGGCCACTTGTCCAACCTAGGGGATTTTCCCCGGTTTCCACCCACTGGTTAAGACCCCTACGTGCCATTCACCGAACATTACTTATATGAGCATGATGGACGCACACGTTAAACATGTATTATGCAAGAGCCAAATCTGCCTATTGCAGGTCTTTCTTTGGGTCTGAAATGTTATCTTAATTATTTATTAGACATTGATTAACTTATCCAGACAATAATCAACTCTCGATGGCATCGCTAGCCTGTGGTATTTACTGGATTTGAATCCGACCTACTGCTCAACGCTCATTGATGATTAAAAAAAAAATGAGTAATCGATACTATGTTTTTGGGGGTTTTTTTTATCGTACCGACTTTAGTAATGATGATCGGGGCTAGGCCTAAAATTCCGTCGCTAAATTCTCGGTTCAGAGTGGATCAATTTGACTGAAATTTTCAGCACATTCCCTTTATAATCTTTAAGTGGCATTTAGTGATTGGGGAACAATCATCAAAATCTGGTTAAAACACAGATCCTATTTCGTTTCGTTTTTATAGTTCAAAATTTCGCTTTACTTGTCTTTACTACACTTGGATCTGGTAGAGTTGTTATTTAACTCGTGTTCTGAATGGTGCCAGGGATAATCCAATGAAACGGTCTGTTACGGCGAGCTTTAGACGTGTTTTGCACGGAACTGTGGGTAATCCACTAGTAACATCAATGCTGATTGGTTAATGAAATGTCTGACGTCATATGGTCATAAGTCGGTCTTTTGACCCCTGACGTGACCTATCGCTACAACTGGTCAGATCTTCATGTAGTGTAGGCCATCGAAAGTATAAAAAACGAAACGAAATATAGATCTGTATTATAATCAGATTGCAATCATCATGAACTCTTATATATTAAACCTAAGTTTACTAAATGTCATTGTCCTTGATAACGATAAGAGGATACCTGTCGAAACGTCGTGCTTTTAGAATAAAACCAGTGATTGTTTCCCATAAAATTTGTATTCTGTTATTACATTCCCTTTACATTATCTAGTTTTTAACTATTATATAGTGAGAAGTTTTAGCTCGTTATCTAATCTCCCTTAATGTATCTTTATAATACAGTGACCTGTCTATACATAATAAACCCAAACATCGTGTCGCGTAGACTTTGTTCAACCAGACTTAACCCTCCGAGTATTAAAAGGTAACTGACCCATGTAGACCAGATTGCGTCGTGGTTAATAACCAAGATAATTATATGAAATATATCGGGTCGATCACCCCCATGGCATGCTATAATATACAGATCGAACATAAAATCAATAATATGCTTCACAATTCCTACTAGATTATAGACGTACCCATTGATCGCACCGTCATAATTAGCCGAATTTAATTTATACGTTAAAGATACATTATGTAAGATTTAGGTAAAGAGTTAGCCGTTCTTGCTGTAATAGTTAAAAAAAAATAGACAATGAAAATTAAATCAATTTGCTTGATTCTGAGCGATGTTATGAATGTTTGAAGCTTTTGACAAGATAGTCTCGATTATAAAGTATCATTGCACCGATAATAAACAAAGTCTCGATCATCCATTTGAACATTGAATTATTAAAATGGCGAGGCTGTTCAAATCCGTTCAATATGGGCTTGTCATGTCAATATGGACCTAATTTCAAGCAAAAACAAGAATTGTAATGTATTTAGCTCTTATATAATAATGATTCTTTAAGCCGTAAAATAGAGGCATCGTAACAATCTTTTGGATAATGAGTATTTTCATTAATCGCTCTTCTAAAAAGAGAACTGCGGTGGTTTTTAAAATGAGTCTCGCGGGTTTAATTCCGGTGTTGGTCGAGAAAGGTTTCTCGGTATTTTCCGGTGTGGTTCCCCTTGTCGCAGCTGTGCAGTATAGAAGCCCTTGCGTGCTTTCCCCTCGACGCAGTGGTGCAGGACGGGGGGGGGGGGCTGACACGGGTCAGCGATTGATTTAAACTTTATTTATTGACACATATTAAAAAGATCAAGTACAGGTTTCAAAAACTTAGAGTATCGTCTAGTTGTTCGGACTGGACGAAAAGGTGGGATCCCGTGTTGGCGTGCACGTAAAAGAATCTTTGGCAGGTGAAATTGCGCGAAGAGTAGGCCGTAGCGCAGCTGTCTAAACAAAACTTCCCTCATTGCTCTCTGTATGACGTACGCCCGTCTTCATTAGCCTAGTCGGAGCGTTAAACCCCATTTCATTTACTGAACAAAATCTCCCCTATTGCACTCTCCGTGACGTCGCACGCCCGTCTTCATTAGCCCAGTCGGAACAGAACTGCAGGACGTTAAACCCCATTTCATTTCATTTACTGAACAAAAGCTCACGTCTTCTTTACCCTGGTTGCTTGATATAAGAAGAATATTCAAGCCCATCCTGTTTGTGCCGTAGGAATACGCCACAGGGTATTCATACGGCGCCAGATAAAACGATTCACACTTGATATAAAGTAGAATCGACAGATTGTATCGAGTATATATCAATCGATCTGTATGCTAATGAACATGTACTATTAACCCCTGGACATGTATATAAAAATAACTATAAATCTGTATATATTAGAATAATACGTATATATATAGATATATCTCGTATTGCCTGCAGGTACTTTCAGTTTATATAAATTATATATACATAGAACACGTCAAATATCTTTATAGATTATGATAACCATACCAATCATATGATTACTAAATATAGATATCTTCTGTCTAAATAACAACCACCTAATACAACCATTTCTATGTCGTTGGCGTGCACGTAAAAAATCTTTGGAAGTTAGAATTTGATATAAGTGCAGGCCAGGCAAAATTTCTTTTCCTTATCCCAGTCGGAGAATAACAGTAGGACGTTCGTTAAACCCCATTTAATGTACACTGCATAAACCATTTATAAATTCTAACAACACAACTAAATGTGGGAAAGACAATCTGATTAAAACACATATCATATTTCGTTTCGTGTTTTATAGTTCAAAATTTCGTTTTACTTGTCTTTACTACACTAGGATTTGGAAGAGTTGTTATCATTGACGTGTTCTGAATAGTGTGAGGTATTAGCCAAACGTGTTCTGAATAGTGTGAGGTATTAGCCAATGAAACGGTCTGTTACGGGAAGCATTAGGCGTGTTTTGCACGGAACTGTTGGTAAACCACTAGTAACATCAATGCTGATTGGTTAATCGAATGTCTGACGTCATAGGGTCAAAAGCTGCTCGTATGACCTCTGACGTGACCTATCGCAATAACCGGTCAGATCTTCATGTAGTGTAGGCCATCGAAAGTATAAAAAACGAAACGAAATATAGATCTGTATTTTAATCAGGTTGTGGGAAAGATTCATAATAATAAATTGTTCGATTGAATGAAAATTAAGGAAGATACATTCCTGTCATGTGGGACACCATAAACTACATTGGCGTATACAAACATTTAAAAAACAACAATGTTTGTAAACGGCTCACATTTAGCAAACAGACTTGGCTTTCATACACTTGCACAAAATCAATGCACGGGTGAATTTTCATCCAATCGGGACGATAGTGTGCAATATGTAAAGGCATTGCAAAAAATTAAAACGAAACAAAAGTAAAACGAATCACAACCCGTGTTCCGCCATTGGCAGTTCAGCTCGATGGATAAAAATGATCGATATTGTGCACTCAAACGAACCAAAATTAAAACGAATTACTCCCCGTGTTCCGTCATTGGCAGTTCAGCTCGAGGGATAAAATGGGCGAGATTATGCACTCAATTCGTTTCATATGTATTGCAGCACAACATCACATATTGCACACTGTCAACCCGTGTGTCGCCTGTTAAACCTCGTGGATTTTCTCCGGTTGTCTCCCAGTGTTAAAGACCCCCCCCCCCCCCTACCCGCAAGCGAATTAATGAAATAAAATTGAACCATATGTTAGTTTCAAAATGACCTAGTTTGTGACGAGTGGACGTTTAACAACATCTCTCTCTCTCTCTCTCTCTCTCTCTCTCTCTCTCTCACACTGTAGGTAAACCCCATTTCTCCCACTCTCTCCGTCAACCCGTGTTCTGCCATTGATAGTATATTAGGTCAAGGTGGAACAACCGCGGTTAGAGGATGCCAGTACGCTTTGTCTCTCGAATCACGTGATTAAACCATACATGCGATCATTAGCTGTAATAACCGAGACTATCAACCTGGATGACCGAGTCATCTAAGGCGTCCGCTTTAGCTATTAAGATCTGTCATTCAGTCAAGTGACGTGGTTTGGACTAGCAGGCTTGTACGGGTCAGGCCATGAGTAGAATCACCCGTCTAAACTCTTACTGTTAAAGAAACCTACATGCAAGCAAATGATAGAAATAAAAATGACCTAATAGAGTGGACGTTAAAACCCATTCTTCCCTCTCTCTATTCCTCAATTCGTTTTCGTGTTAATTTTCTGAATTTTTACTGTAATGTAGCCGAACTCTAGAAATAGACTGAAACGAAGTAGATATATATATATCTAGCTGGATATTATCTGATTGTGAGGATTTTTATTGTATGTAAATAACCGTGTATTTATTGTGTACAATGCGGTATTTTTATCTGTTATATACCCCCCTCAAGTGCTCAGTTACAAATATAGATTTTATAGTTTCTAAGATAACTGATTAATGTATCGGTGTATACCCTAAAAATAGCACGCTCTACACAAATTACTGAACCATATATATTATTTTATGTTCACTCCTATCGCCATGAAGATGATTCTCGCTCACTTTCACCACGTCTACACTGCAGCTAGACTGATCGGTCTAGCTGTTTAACGCTAACGGCGATACACTTTATCATTGTTGATTGATTGAACTCTGTTTTAAGGTCCTACTTTTCTGCACTTAGGGACTAATGAACACCAAATAAAATAAATAAGTTGCCAGGAATCAAAACGTATACAACATTTATAACGTGTTAATAAAATGAGATGGAATGAAATGGGGTTTAACGTCCTACTCTTCTGCTCCGACTGGGCTATTGAAGACTGACATACGTCATACAGTGTACTATGAGGGAAATTTTGCCCGGACAATGGCGCTACGGCTCACTCTTATGTCAAATTTCAACTGCCAGGGTATCGTTTACGTGTACGCCAATGTGTACACGGGACCTCGGTTTTTTGTATCATTCAAATGAGAGAGAGAAAGAGAGAGATATAGAGGGTGGGGGGCGTGCAGTCTTATTGTTCCTTTGAAGCTTATATAAAAAATGAAATGAAATGAAATGGGGTTTAACGTCCTACTGTTCTGCTCCTATACTGGGCTAATGAAGACGGGCATACGCCATATAGTGTGCTATGAGGGAAATTTTGCCCGGACAGCGGCACTACGGCCTACTCTTATATCGAATTCCAACTGTCAAGGGATCTTTTACGTGCACGCCAATGTGTACACGGGACCTCGGTTTTTCGTCTCATCCGAATGACTAGACAGCTGTCCTTGTCAGGCCCTCCGTCCTGCATCACTGACAAGGGAGAACCACGCCGGAAAATCGGGATGAACTTTCTCGGCCAATGTAGGGATCGAACACCCGACCTCCAGGCTAGCGAGCCAGCGCCTTAACCACTTAGCCACCGTGATCCCCCTGTATAAGTATGTACAAAAGTTTTCGCTTTATCGCAATCTGCTTAATCAAAATTCCCGATTAAACGCAATTTTTCCCGAGAAGAAAGTTGCTTTTAACACTTGGTAAACCGATCGAAGTGAGAGGAGATTGTAGGATCCAGGGAACTCCACAAGGATACAGCGGACCCTACTGGAGGTTGAACCAATATACCAAACCCTTCGTTCTTAATCACGCTTGTTCCACCATCCGGATCCCCACAACCACTCCACAGAAACCTCGCAAGGGCGTTTATTACGCTACAATAAAAAAATCTAGAAACTAATCAATACTTTTCATTCAACATCGACTGAACTGAATTTATAGTTCTTGTTTCGTTTATTAATTTCCTTTAGATTTAAACAGGTTTTTAATTTCCTTTAGGTTCAGATCGTGTTTTAAACTCGACAGACTTGGTTTAAGTTTAATCTCCTTTAGGTTCAGATTGTGTTTTAAACTCGACAGACTTGGTTCCTTTTCTTTTATTAATGTCCTTGAGATTCAAATTGTGTTTTAAACTCGACAGACTTGGTTCCTTTTCTTTTATTAATGTCCTTGAGATTCAAATTGTGTTTTAAACTCATCAGACTTGGTTATTTTTTTGTTTTTTTAATTTCCTTTAGATTGAAACTGTGTTTTAAACTCACCAGACTTGGTTCAAGATTATTTACTAGTTTCCTTTAAATTTCAACTGGACAGACATGGTTTATGTTTATTTATGAATTTCTAGAGAAGGTCGTTCTTTATACCGGAGAATGAATACAACCCGTTTAGATCAATACCATCTAACCTATTTAAGGTATATTTGTAATCAAGGAATTATTGGTTGGCTGCGGGGAACTGGGAATCGATATCATCCCTAATGAATGAATTTTTACTTGGTATATGGACGGTTGAAAGAATTATTACCCAGGCCTATCAAATTAATTGGTAGATGTATGAATACGTAACTACTCCTGTAAAATTGGTATATAAATGAATCTATAACTGAAGTTTGCTAGCTGTGTAGTTGAAGTCGTATCGAGTGTTTGAGATAGTATAAGCATACCCTGCATACCATATCTCGTACACAACACTCGTCAATAATTAGTTTTATAACTGTCAAATGAATGAACTAATTATATGAATGTTTAATTAAGCCTATCTAGAGATGGGTGGATTCGGACTTATTTATCCGTCCATCGATCTATCTGTCCATTATATAACCTTGGACAAGACTTCATTCATCCATCTCTCTATCTACTATATAACCTTGTGCACGACTTCATTTATCAACCCATCTATCTATTATATAACCTTGGGTTAAGACTTCACTCATCCATCTCTCTATCTATTATATAACCTTGGACAAGACTTCATTCATCCATTTCATCCAGATTTTCTGTCGTGGTTCCCCCTTGTCAGTGATGCATGACGGAAAGCCTGACAAGGACAGCTGTCTAGTCCTTCGGATGAGACGAAAAACCGAGCCCCAGTGTATACATTGAGATGCACATAAAAGATCCCTTGACAGTTAGAATTCGATATAAGAGTCGGCGATAGTGCCGCTGCCCGGGCAAAATTTCCCTCATAGCACACTGTATGGCGTATGCCGTCTTCATTAGCCCAGTATAGGAGCAGAACAGTAGGACGTTAAACCCTATTTCATTTCATTCATCCATATATCTGTCCATCCACTATATAACCTTGGGTACGACTTCATTCATCCATCTATCTATCTATTTATTATATCACCTTGTATACTACTTCATTTATCCATATATCTATTCATCCGTATAGTACCGATTAAATTTATCGAATGGAAAGTGAATTAATGAATGAACGAACAGCATAGCCTATAAACATACCAGCCAGCGACCAGGTACGATACGTAAGCTAAATTTAATAGATGAATGAAACTCTCATGGGAAAGTGAAATTTAATGATTTGCTTTGCGTGAGTAAATTACTAAATCAATAGGGCAACTAATGAATGAATCAAAAAGTTGCCGAATAAAAAGAAATGAAATGGGGTTTAACGTCCTACTTTTCTACACCAATATGGTTAGGAAGACGGGCATAATGCAGTATGCTGTGAGGGAAAGTTTGCCCGGGGAGCAACTGTCACGGTTTCTCCTACTAGCACGCTGAAAGACTAGTTGCTTTTACCGTCACCGACCATACGTCCTACTTCACGTCCAATTGTTCTTTTACTAGCTTGCCGAAAGACTAGTTGCTTTTACCGTCACCGACCATGCGTACTACTCCATGTCCAGTTGTTCTTTTACTATCTTGCCGAAAGACTAGTTGCTTTTACCGTCACCGACCATGCGTACTACTCCATGTCCAGTTGTCGTTTACGTACATGCCTATGGAACCTCGGTTTTACGTCATATCCTTTTCCCATTAGTTCTAAATATAAAGGCTAACTGCAGATTTCGTTAAAAGCCATGAGAAGTAAACAGCACTTGCGCTAACCCTAGACCTAGCCTTACCTAACTCACAATCACGTACCCTAACCCTATTTACATCTCGCGACCTTGTCGCAATCTACAGTTGGCCTTAAACCTGTGAGTAGATTGCATTATTGATAATAATCATGTTATTAATGCATGAAGTAATATGAATATGTAGGCATATACGTTAATCAGTTGTTAATTATATATATTGACATAAATCAGTCAATAACTGAAGGGGTGGAATATTAATTAACACTGGGATAGAATAGAAACATAAATGGCAGGTTGTATGAGAATATTACTGAATCACATGTACTCTGTGAAGAAATGTCTGATTTCGTTAATGGAATATTATAAAGGAATGCGTGGTTTAATGAATTAATGCCAAGTGATTTAATAAAAGCAATATGGTAAATCTATAAATTAAAGCGATCTGAAGGAAGTCGATATAAATCTCTATTGAAACTATTGTAATAGTTTAGTAAGGAGGGGGTTCACGGAGGGCAGTGGGCGGGGTACAACGTGTGTGCTTAGGTATGTCATCTAATGAGTTGTGTTTTCCTTCCCGCCAGCCCAAGATTGCATGCGAGAAGGTGCAAAGTTACCTGTCGAAACGTCATAATTTTATTTTGATGAAACTTAATGTATGTTTATAACCGTAACTTTCTGGATTGTGCGAAAAATCACGTTTTTAGCTTCCGGACCGAAACTGCCCGTCAAATTGGTCGCCCCCCTTTAAGCATATGGTGTAATACCAAGGCTATGGACCTTCTATAAAGGTCACATTTTTATCCGATTTAAATGAAACTTAAAACAAGTATCATGAGTTTTTGGATGAGACCTGTTTTAGTGCACACCGTCCCCTACCTTTTACACAAAATGTGAAATATGTATGAAGTTTTTAGGTCCTCCAGAAGGGCTACAATTGTTGTCCCATTCAGATGAAACTATTGATTTTATCTCTTCCCCATCCAATTCTTTCAAGGCAACCGGTTGTTTTAACTGATATAAGTGAATTGATGGACAAGGGACACAAGTAAGGGATGTGAGAAAAAATATATCCACTCGTTTTTTAAGTACCCTAGATACAACGGAAGTGGGATGGGGATCTTAACCCTACGATCAGTATCAAAAAGGGGTGTTAAACCCGTGGCTCGCTCAAGGGTTTAAATGTGACCCTAATCTGATTAAAATACAGATCTATATTTCGTTTCGTTTCTTTTTTTTGTATACTTTTGATGGGCTACACTACATGAAGATCTGACCGGTTGTAGCGATAGGTCGCGTTAGAGGTCATACGAGCGACTTTTGACCCTATGACGTTAGACATTTGGTTAACCAATCAGCATTGATGTTCGAATAACACACAATTTATGGGTAACAATTACTATGGTTTATTTCACTGCGACGTTTCAACAAGATTTGTGGAAAACGGCTTGTGAAATCTGGTTGAAACGTCGCAGTGAAATAAACCATAGTAATCATTATCCATAAATAGTGTGTTATTCGATTATGTTCCAATTACTAAATGCCATTCAAAGAATACAGCATTGATGTTACTAGTGGATTGCCCACAGTTCGTGCAAAACACGCCTAAAGTTCGCCGTAACAGACCTCACTTCATCCAGAACACGTCAATGATAACAACTCTTCCAGATCCTAGTGTAGTAAAGACAAGTTAAACGAAATTTTGAACTATAAAACGAAACGAAATAGGATCTGTGTTTTAATCTGATTGATGTTACACAAACTGACGTGTCGATAATTCTTAGAAATCATTTATTATTGTTTCCCGGTTTCAGTAAAACTCTGACATCCGTACTGTATGTCATAGATATCTAAGTTGTATGTAATACAAGAGAACGTTCAATATTATATCTTGGCAATTTGAAAACCAGTCTAAAAAATTACCCTTGTCAAGGATGTTTGGCTTTGTTTTTAGAATTCAATAAAGTTCAAGGACGTTTGTTTTATCTTGATATTTCTGTATATCTCCGATCCACTTGATGTAAAATTTTAGTTCATGTGACCTTGAACCGAAATGAGTATGACTCTCCTGATATAGAGCATAGCAGCGATGTCTACCTGTTAGAAGTCTCTCTTCTATGTTAAAATCGGGTTTCTTACAGTTACTTCATTGTGTGTGTGAGAGAGAGAGAGAGAGAGAGAGATGGGGGTTTAACATCCACTCGACACAAACTAGGTCATTTCGGGACTAACATATGGTTCAATTTTATTTCTATAATTCGCTTGCGCATAGGGGTCTTTAGCAGTGGGAGGAAACCGGAGGACCCGGAGAAAACTCCACGAGGTTGGGCAGTTATCTCATTGTGCCTAACCGAATAGTTACTTGCGGTATGTAACAACCTATAGAAAGACGTACTCGCGGTCGGGCCTGTGTTTAAACTAGGGGGATTTGTGTGATCACAAGTCTAACAAGTGCGCTTATAGTCTGTCATCGATGCAAATGTCGAGGTTTGACCCCATGTCTGCCACTTCCTGTACCACGAATTAATGACATTTTGATAAAACCCCGAAATGTCTCTAAAACTAATGATATGAATGTAATAAATGTCGAACCGAATTTTCATCCTTTTACATTTGACTGGGATGGGATCAGGAAACTCAATTAATCTTTTTACCCCTTTCACGTATGTTTTACTCATTTAAAGATGAACAAATGTTTTCGAAAAGAAACCACAAAAATGTGTTGAAGGTTTTTAAATCTATTAGATAGTTGTGGGAAAATACTCGTTCAGTTCCTTATGTAAAGAATGTGTATCCTTTTAATAGTTGAAGTCGAACAAGTGACATCCTCTTAAGATTACAAATAAACACGGGATGGGAGAAATACATACAAGTTTATTTCTACCAAGTTTTCTTTCTCCGATAATAAACTGATATCAATAAATAAAATGGGTTGGGGATTTTCATCCTACTGTTCAAATAAAACACGTATACGCCATGTAGTGTACTAAGAGAGAGAGAGAGAGAGAGAGAGATGGCGTTTAACAAACTAGGTCATTTCGGGACTAACACATGGTTCAATTTTATTTCAATAATTCGCTTCCGCGTAGGGATCTTTAGCAGTGAGAGGAAACCGGAAGACCCGGAAAAAACCTACGAGGTTGGACAGGTGATCCTACTCCTTGTCCCGTACAACCGTGTGTGGTTCCCGCCTTGTCAGTGATACAGGACGGAGGACTTGGCCAGTAACATCGTCCAGTCAATCTGATTAAAATACAGATCTATATTTCGTTTCGTTTTTTTATACTTTCGATGGCCTACACTACATGAAGATCTGACAAGTTATAGCCATAGGTCACGTCAGGGGTCAAAAGACCCACTTATGGCCCTATGACGTGAGACATTTGATTAACCAATCAGCATTGATGTTACTAGTGGATTACCCACAGTTCCGTGCAAAACACGCCTAAAGCTCGCCGTAACAGACCGTTTCATTGGCTTATCCCTGACACCATTCAGAACACGAGTTAAATAACAACGCTTCCAGATCCAAGTGTAGTAAAGACAAGTAAAACGAAATTTTGAACTATAAAAACGAAACGAAATAGGATCTGTGTTTTAACCAGATTGATCGTCCAGTCGTTCGGATTTGAACGAATAACCGAAGTTAAGTGTACACGTAAAGAATCCTTGACGATTGGAATTCGATATAAGAGTAGGTCGTATAGTGCCGCTGTCCGGGCACAATTTCCCTGGTAGAATACTGTATGGCGTATGCCCGGCCTCATTAGCCCTGTCGGAGTAGAACAGTAGGCCATTAAACTCCATTTCATTTCGTTTCATATTCCTAAGACTGGATAATGAGTATAAACTATTGGTTCAACGACCGGAAGTTATAGAGACAATACTCATATAAATAAACTCGTTAAATATTCAGGTTTTTTGGAATGGTTTCAAGAAGAAATCTGCCAAGACGTATCTAGGTTACAGTAATTTATAACTGTTATCTTCTGAGAATACATTAGGGGGCTGAACATAACGAGGTGTAGGGTCGCCTGCCTAACCTCGTGGGCCTTTCTCTGGGTCCGACTAAAGACCTTTACACTCAAGCGATGTATGGGTATAACCGCTCCCTCGGGTCATTTCGGGACTAACATACGGTTTAGTTTTATTTCACCAATTCGCTTGCGCGTGGAAGACTTTAACAGTGAGAGGAAATCGGAGAAAACCCACGAGGTTTGACGGGCGAACCTACTCCTTGTCACGTACAAGCGAGGAACGGAAGCCAAGCCACTTGACTCAATGACATTCCATATGATCCAACGCGTACAGGTGAACAATTCGGCCACCCAACCATTTAATCAGAATTTGTATTATAATTTATATGATTGTTTGTCTGATCCCCTACAATTCTCTCGATCCAATATTTCTGGGTAATAAATAATGATATATTAATATATTATACGATAAAATGCACCCCTTCACCTAATATATATATATTATTTCACAATAGATTTAACATGGTTTCTCAAGGCCGTCTTTCATATTAACCGATAATGTCACAGTTGTTAGTGGGCGATAATAACTGGCACTGTATAGCTAATGTTTTCGTCTTGAACATATTGATCAAAATCTCGTTACAATTTGCAAACCCTAACAATTTTTTAGAACGGTCATGTTTGTAAGTATAAAATCTATGTGATTAGAACGATATTCTTATGTCGAAACCTCCTGTCAGTGGTGCAGAACTGAGGGCCTGGCAAGAACAGCTGTCTAGTCGTTCGGATGGGACAAAAACTGAGGTCCCGTGTACACAGTGGCGCGTAAAAGGTTCCTTGGCAGTTGAAATTCGATATAAGAGTAGGCCATAGCGTCACTGTCCCTTATAGCACACTGCATGGTGTATGCTCGTCTTCATAAGCCGAGTCGGAGCAAAACAGTAGGACGTTAAACCCCATTATAATTCACGGTCACACAGAGTGTATAGTCATCGGTGTACATAATTTATGTCGTTACAAAATAAGAGAGAATGAATGGACTCATAAATATAAAGTGATGAAAAATTACAGCTGTTACAAAATACTGTTGGGTATTTTGATAATGGTTTATTTTACATATTCAATGTAAGCACTTGCAATATTTGTTGTACATGTACATGTTAGATTTAATTTGTATGTGTGGGGATTGATGACATAGTATTATGTAAGATGTGATGGGTTGTTCAAACAATGTTTAGCCGACAAATATATTATGATATAAGATTTAGGTAACAAGCATTAACACATATTGTCTAGAGATAGGATGTGTGAATCTTAATAATTAAGTCTCATTGTTCTGATTACTAATGGTATTAACTATGGCATACCATAGCCGATATAAATAAGCCTAGTTTGGAAAACAAGAGAAGACGAGGGCAGAGAGAGACGTAGAGTACTTGCCCTCAGACCACGAGGCAAGGGGTCTGCCCTTGGACCCCGGAAATAAGGTTTTCGCAGACCTGAGGAACAAGAGCCAGATAGATTTCACCATATGTACCTGTAAATATGTTATCCAGCATTATCTGTACCTGTAAATATGTTATCCAGCATTAAAGTATATTTCTAATAAAATGAGTTTATGTATTATGTTACATACTCATAAGTGGTGTTCGTGACCAGTCGAACCTTAGATGGGTCAAAGATCAACGCAAAGTCCTGCAACTAGACGATGAACGGAAGAAGAAACTGAAAAAGTAAACTAGGAACTAGACGATTATATTTTACAGTCCTCGACGATCAAGCTCTGAAGAAGAAAAGACGAGATCGCCAACAGTAATAATGGATCTGGGTATGTCTTTGATTGCTATATTTTTATTTTACAAAACTGGCAATTTAAATTTACAAAGAGAAAAGATTTGTCTTTATCTTCTGATAAATATAGTAATGAATATATTTTGGCGATTTAGTCATGATGGAACATAAAATTATATTCTCAAAATGTGCACAATTTTTTATTTTTTTTTCTCTTATAAAGGAAATTTTCGATCTGATCGGTTAATTGTTTTTAGTTATATTTCCTGAAAAATTTAGCTTCGAAATATTTGTCTAAATATTATAACGGCGTAAAACCGCCTTGTTTGTTGTACCCGATTAGTGGGTTTAGATTAGCGGAATTAGCTAATAAAATAGTATTTTCTCGACATACAGAGATTAAGGCAGATTTAGCCAAAATACGGATATATAGATGAATTTTTATTTAATATTTAGACAAGTATGATTCAGGAAATATTGATTTAATAACGTTAAACGATAAGATACGTTTTGGCTTATATTACGTAAAGCACATTATAGAATCTTCACTTATTTTAAGTTTGGCAATAATCATTTAATTAAAATTCGCGTCGAAAATTGTCAGTTAAGAGTAAGAAAAAAAAAATGTTTAAAATCAAGGAACATAATGCAGAAGATAGCATGTTTAACCCCACAACGACGAAAATGGAGAACAACAAAATACAATGTTTGAAGAGTATCCAAAGGGTGGACACTGATATTAATTATTTTTATCGACGTATGAAGAACGTCCAAAATGGTGGACAACAATTTAGATTAAAAAAATAATTTTCATCGATGATTGCTGTACTTTATTCCAATTTGGATTTGTTATCATTGTGGAATGGGGTTTAACGTCCTATTGTTCCACTCCGACAGGGTTAATGAAAACGCCATACAGTGTGCTGTAAGGGACAACGGCACTATAGCCTCCTCTCTGTGGTTCTTTTACGTGCACAATTGGGGACCACGTGTTATTTTTGCTACGTTTGCATTATCAAGAATACACTGGATAATTGGATGCCAGCCAAAAATTTAAAACAAATGAATTGAAAGGTTAATAATCAAGCCTTTTAGCTATTTAGTAGGACGATACCAGTTTTGTAAAAGAAATTTCGAAAGCTTGAATTTGGCGACGAGTTGTCGAAAACCCGGTTGTCGAGAAAAAATGCCCCTCAAAGGCTCGCTCACATCGTATGACTGAACACTTCTTCTTTAGCAGATAGGACGTTACGCCCCATTTCATTTCGTGTTTATATCTCGCCTATTTAAACTATTGGTCCGTGTCCCCATTCCTTATTTAGCTGTAAGTAGTGCAGCGTGTCGTGTACAATACAAAATGAGCTTACCCTATTTAGAATGAATGGAATGGGCTTAATGCTCCGCTTTTCTACACATACCGGGCTATTGAAGACGGGCATATACGCCATGTAGGGTGCTATGAGGGACATTTTGCCGTGACTCTAATTGAATTCTAACTAACAAGGGTTCCTTTACGTTCACGCCAACGTGTAAACGAGGACTCCGTGTTTCCTATCATCCCAATAACTAGACGCTGTCTTACACTGATAGGGGGAACCCTTTACGTGCACGCCAACGTGTAAACGAGGACTCCGTGTTTCCTCTCATCCCTATGACTAGACGCTGTCCTACACTGATAGGGGGAAACCCTTTACGTGCACGCCAACGTTTAAACGAGGACTCCGTGTTTCCTATCATTTCTATAACTAGACGCTGACTTACACTGATAGGGGGAACCCTTTACATGCACACCAACGTGTAAACGAGGAATCCGTGTTTCCTCTCATCCCTATGACTAGACGCTGTCCTACACTGCTAGGTGAAACCCTTTACGTGCACGGCAACGTGTAAACGAGGAATCCGTGTTTCCTCTCATCCTAAAGACTAGACGCTGACTTACGCTGATAGGGGGAAACCCTTTACGTGCACGCCAACGTTTAAACGGAGACGCCATGTTTCCCCTCGTGACTGTTCGCTGTTCTACACTGATAGGGGAAACCCTTTCTAGAGCATCTGTACTTTTGTATTGCTATATTATTGTGTATGTTTATATGAAGACTGGGCGTCTTTAATTAGCTAATGACAAATGCACTGGTTATCCTCTAACGGTGTCAAGGTAACCCACCAAGATAACCGTGTGTATTCAGACATGTATACACCTGATCGACACTGATTACAGGTAAAATATAAGGTAAATAGCACAGTGATCACCTGTATGGCGCTGGCTCATCGACAAGGACGCTCCGGGTTCAATCCCGACGTTGGCCGAGATAATTTCCTTGGGATTAAAACAGAGGGTCTGTCAAGCAAAACGCGTCTAGTCGTTCATATGGGACGAAAAACCCGAGGTCAACTCGAGTATAAATAGTACAGTAATCAACATTTATATATTTTTTGCCCAGGACGTTCCGAGTTCAATCCCGGCGTTGACATAGACGCTTCCTCGAGGTTGTACGTGGGGCAGAACAGAGGGTCCGTCAAGTTTAAAGCCTCTATTTGTTCGGATGGTACGAAAAACCGAGGATTCCCCATGCATGCGTTGGTTTGAACGTAAGAGCACCCTTTACATAAGGAATTCAATGAAAAGTAGATGAATATTCCACTGTCTAGGCAAAATGTCTCCTGAGAGAGGTAGGGGGTTGAACCCCAATTCATGTTATATTGGTAGGGGTCGGGTGGCCGAATGGTTAGCATGTGTGTGCTGTAGTAAAGGCAGCCTTTATATTTTTTATTATGGCTGATCGTTCCAAAGGAGGGAGCCGCGGTTTCTCAGTGGGCAGGGCACTGGCCGGCGAACCTGGAGGTCACGTGTTCGACCCAGGTATTCGCCGATAAAGTTCATTGTCATTTTCCGGCGTGTCCCCCCACCGGCCACCACCATCTGTCAGTGGTGTAGGGCAGTGGTGTAGGTATATTCGTTTAGGTGGGACGAAAACAGTGGCGTGCAGGGAAAAGGTCTCTTGGCAGTAGGTCGTAGCGCCGCTTTTCGGGCAAAATGACAGATGGAATTCGATATAAGAGGAGGCCATAAAGCCGCTGCCCGGGCAACATTTCCCTCATAACACTGTATGGAGTATGCTCGTCTTCATTAGCCAAGTCGTAGTAGGACGTTAGACCCCATTTCATTCATGTTTTGTCAGCGTTACTACTGACGACAAAAAATACCTAAAGTTGATCTGATCGCTCATCGAGCTACCATACAAATATTATTGTAACCTACTGTCTAAAAGCTAGTCCAATATCATTAGCTTTATATATTATATAACTCCATCATACAAATTTCAAATATAAACAATCTTAACCTTACTGTCTAAAAACTGGATTAGTTTAAATAGGGTGAAATTACGTGTACATGTGAAAGAAATGAAATGAAATGGGGTTTAACGTCCTACTGTTCTGCTCCGACTGGGCTAATGAAGAGAGAGGGAGAGAGAGAGAGAAATAGGGTTTAACGTCCAATCGACACAAACTAGGTCATTTCGGGACTAACATACCTGTATGATTTAATTTTTTATTTCAATAATTCGCTTGCGCGAAGGGGTCTTTAGCAGTGGGAGGAAACCGGAGGACCCGGAGAAAACCCACGAAGTTGGACAGGCGACCATACTCCTTGTCACGTACAAACGGGGATTCGAAACCACGCCAGTTGACTCAGCACTTGCTAACCATTCGGCCATCCAACCCCCCCTAATGAAGACGGGCATATACCATACAGAAATGAAATGAAATGAAATTAAATAGGGTTTAACGTCCTACTATTCTACTAGGACTGGGCACGTACAGTGTGCTATGAGGGAAATTTTGCCCGGACAAAGGCGCTACGGCCTACTCTTATATCGAATTCCAAAAGCCCAGGAATCTTTTTCGTCTCATCCGAACGACTATACATTCGGTCCTGCACCACTGTCAAGGATGGAACCACACCAGAAAATCCTATATGAACATTCTCGGCTAGCGAGCCAACGTCTTACGCACTGAGCCACTGTGGCTCCCTTGCATGTGAAAGAATCCTTGGCTGTTCGACGAAATTAAGAAGGTGTACGCCACTGTCCGGGCAAAATTCCCTCATAACACACTGTATGAAGTATGCTCGTCTTCATTAGCCGGAGCAGAACAGTGGGACGTTAAACCCCATTTCATTCATGTAATCGTGTTCACTCACATCATTGTAAATAGGGCAGGTGGTTGACCGAATTCTACGCTGTAAATCATAGACTTGGTATGTATACACGTGATGTCACGGGTGGTGGGGGGGGGGGGGGGTGGAGGGGGCCGCCTGTCTAACCTTTTGGGTTTTCGCTGGGTACTCCGTCTGCGAATTATGGAAATAAAAAAATTCGTCCCTGTTCTAGTATGACCTAGGTACTATAGGTATTGTCGGGTAGAAATTATATATTGAGGGTTTCATACACTAGTAAGGGGTGGTAGGGTGGTATTTTGAATGCTGTGGATTTGGGAGGTCAAGTGATCAGACGCGTGCACTTTAGATCATAAGCTCTGTCATTGAGTCAAGCAGCGTGGTTTCGATCACAAGCCCGATATACTGACAAAGACAGCTGTCTAGTCGTTCGGATGGGACGAAAAACCGAGTCCCCGTGTACACATTGGCGTACACGTAAACGATCCCTTGACAGTTGGAATTTGATATCAGAGTAGGCCGTAGCGCCGCTGTCCGGGCAAAATTTCGCACCGTATGGCGTATGCTCGTATTCATTAGCCCAGTTCGGAGCAGAACAGTAGATCGTTAAACCCCATTTCATTTCATTTCATTTCATTTCATTTCATTTCTGTATGGTATAAGCCCGTCTTAATAATCCCAGTCGAAGCAGAACAGTAGGACTTTAAACCCCATCTCTCGAATGTCAGTATATATATATATATATTAAAACACTGTGAATAGCTTAGACATGTATAATAGGTATTGATATATATACACTACTGTACTGTGTTTGTATTTACTATAGCAACCACGTGGAGAATTATGCCATTGACGTCATACTGATATACAATCTCAATGTTTACTTCCACACGAGCAGAAATCACATTCCATTTTATACGTGCTCTATGTGTACTTAGTAGGCGATAATGGCTGAATTAGAATACGGTTATTATCGCCAGAAATTAACCCTCAATTAGCAATAAGAAACTATCCTAAAAATATATGTCGTAAGAGCTATCAAACATAACAATCTGCGTCATTTATTTTGACTTGAAATTATTTTGTACGTATAATATTGTGATCATGAAAATGGAACTATATTCTTGTTTAACGGGGTATATATATAAAGTTCTGGCAGTTCTTCCTAAAATAGTTAAAAACTAGATAATATCAATCAAATTACTTCACTCTGAGCCTAGTTACCGGCGATACAATTACAGTGTAGCCGCGATTATTATTGTTGCAGTTGTCACGATAATAAACAGAGTCTCGATTATCCACTTTTACGGTTAATGATCAACGGTTGTCGAACCGCATATCGGATTCAAAACTGCGGAAAATCGGACCCATCACATGACATCGACATTTGCGATAAAAATATTAAAGTGGCCATTAAAATTTGATTTTGGCGACACTTTTGACGATAACATTTTGGGGTATTGGTGATTCTTTTTGAGAAATGGCGGAAAATAATCTTAAAATTATAATCGAATCCTATTACATTGGATGTCAATCACGTGGCGTAATACTATAAATTAAAAAGGCATTACGTAAGAGCTAAATCTGCCTATTGCAAGTCTTTCTTTAGACCTGAAATGTTATCTAAATTATTAATTAGACATTTTTATTAACTTATCCAGGTCATAATCAACTCTCGATGTCATCGTTAGACTGTGATATTTATTGGATTAGGTTCCGATTTGCTGTTTGACTTCCATTAATGATTTAATTATGAAATGGATAATCGAGACTTATGTTTTTTATCGTACCGACTTTAGTAATGATGATCGAGGCTAGGCCTAAAATTCAATCTCGGTTCAGAGTAGATTAATTTGACCGAAATTTTCGGCAAATTCCCTTTACATTATCTATTATTTAACTATTATAGTGAGAACTGTCAGCTCTTTATCTAATCTTCCATAATGTCTCTTTAATCAACTCGATGATAATGTGAATGGTGTCAATGAGTAATACTTACCAATTGTCTCGGATTAGTTGATTGATAATTGTCCACTGTAAAGCCTATCTCAAATCATTATTTACTCCTAATGTTTAAAGATACATTATGGGGGATTTTTATAAGGAGTTAGCCATTCTTGCTATAACAGTTCAAAAATAGATGATGAAAGAAGAATATATTGAAAATTTCAGTCAAATTACTTTATTCTGAACATAGTTATCACCAGTGTAATTTTTGACTAGAAATGGGATTGAATTCCATCTTCACCGATTCTTAGCATGGCCGATCGTTTGATTGACAGGCGTTAACTCCACCTACATAATCTCTGCTGTCTTTTGCCCGCTGTCATCATATCCGAATTTGTGTTTTACCTTTTTGGATTTTTCAATTGGACAAAATGAGTGAGAGGGTAAATTTTCATTCTTACTTGTATTTTGGGCATACATTAAATCAATTGAATATAGGACATAATATTATAATACAATTATGATAAATCTATAGGTATACACCAGTAGCGTCGTGCCTATTGGGGAAATAAAAATATTTTTATTGATAGTATTAAGACAGAAGACCTGTCCGTATGTATTAGTCATCACACAATCTCCAGGAATTGTATAATTTGTCATTATCTGTGTTTAGTTTATTGCACTTTAAATAGTTTAGATGTCATTTGTTAAGGCATCGCTCAACAGCGGCCTCGCTTCGTACACTCTATCATTTAGCCTCGATCCGGGAGTATGACGTCAACGTAACGGTTAATCTCCGCTCACGACGCGATTTAAAATTAATTCAGTCAACGAAATCCCGTTTAAATCCAAGCTGAATCCAAGCCATCCGTGGGTCTACAGAATTGATTTTGTGCTTGTTGTGTAAATAAAGATCTAATTTATAATTTCTATGACATCTGAAGCCTAAATAAAGACTTGCAATAATCAGATTTAGCTCTTGCATAATGTATGTTTAATCCAAGCGGTGATTATTTGATGTTTCGTTTCGTCTTAAAACATAAATGGCCGACAGTTCTTTTCGAAGAGAATCAAATATTTTGATAGATGAATTCCGTTTACTGTGGCTTCATACAGCATGTAAAATATAGAAGCATGTCTAATCGGATATTTTTATTTCAAATTATATTATCACCATTGGTCGGAAACGTAAGTACGAGTCGAATAGAGACGATTCTCGAATGAGAAAGCGGTCCGCCATTTGTTTCATATTACCGCCGCCAAAATGTTCTAAAGTGAACGATGAGTATAATGGAAGCATCTGTTACAAATAAAATTGAAATTTATATCATTCTATCGGGGATTCAGATTACGATGCCGTAAAATAACAATAGGCTTAGTGTACACGCAAAACATAAATCTATAGAAATTAGCTGTCCTTGGATGAGATTCATTGTAAATACTGAAAATATATTGTGAAATACGGTGTGCAAATAGACTATACTAAAGTCACCCCAAAATATGATTTTAGTAAATCATCTCAAAACTGGACTAATGGAGAGAGAGAGAGAGAGAGGGAGAGAGAGAGAGATGAGATTTAATGTCCACTCGACACAAACCAGGTCATTTCGGGACTAACATATGGTTCAATCCTATTTCAATAATTCCCTTGCGGGTAGGGGGTCTTTAGCAGTGGGCGGAAACCGGAGGACCCGGAGAAAACCCCTGAGGTTGGACAGGCGACCCTACTTCTTGTCACGTACAACCGAGGAATCGAAACTACGCCAGTTGACTCATCGACAGATCTTATAATACAACGCGCACGCGCTTACCATTCGGCCATCCTCCCCCATCCCCTGCTGTTTAAGGACATGGGCATCTAAGTAGAAGATCCCGAATTAGATTTTTTGGTGGCCGAAATATTGAACATTGGTAAGTTTCATCCCCACTACGACCGCAAAATGAAATAGGGTTTAACGTCCTACTGTTCTGCTCCAACTGGGTTAATAAAGACGGGATCGTTGTATACTGTAATAAAACTTCGTATGCAGCAGCTTAAAAGAAGTCCCTTGTGCATAAATGACCAGTTTTATGAGAGTAAAAATACATTAAGTCGAACAACATTCTATATGTAAACACTACATTCATTTTACTTGTCGGAGTGTTTTTATTACCTTGACTAAATTGCTACGAAAACAGCAGTTGCCTTTAAATAAATTCAAATTAAAACGTCAACAAATATACGCCACACAATGAAATGTTGTACAATTAAACTCGACCGCAAATGTTTGCCGTGTGATTGGATGGCATATTTTAATACTTGTCTTCAGGCTATTCGTCAAAAGCAACGGGAAGTTGTCAAAGTTGGCAGACATTAAACATTTCCCAACTGACACACATTTTCTAAAAAAAAGAAATTGCATGTATATATAGTTCAACATTTTGTAAAAAATTGTTTTGACAGAGTATCCTTGGTTTGTTGGTCGCCCATTGACATTAACGTCATTATTAAAATCGTCATCATTCTGCTCGTCTGCTTCTCCTTGGGACTAGAAATAAAACTTGGTCATAGCGTAGTGGCCCCCGCCCCGGGCCACATTCTCTCATATCACACTGCATGGCATCCGTTGTCTCCATTTTAGCTCGGTTCGTGCTGAAAAGTAAAGCCTTTAATAAAATGAAATGAGGTTTTACGTCCTACTGTTCTGCACCTAAACTGGGCTAATGAAGACGGGCATACACCATACAGTGTGCTATGAGGGAAATTTTGCCCAGGCGGCGACACTTTGGCTTACTCTTATATCGAATTCCAACTGCCAATGGATCTATTACGTGCACGCCAATGTATACACGGGACCTCGGTTTTCCATACCATTCGAACGACTAGACAGCTGTCCCACTGACTCGGTCAAACCACATCCTAAAATCCCGATATACTTTCTCGACCAATGCAGAAGCTCACAACCGACCGTACGGGCAGCCCATGGGGGAAATTTAGTAAACCCTTGCGTGAGACATACGCGTCACTTGCGTGTGTTCGGCACAGAAGAAGATCGCAGACTGGCCGGAGAGGCTTTTTGTCTTGTACCCGCTTCCTTGCGGCTAGTCTGCGAGCTACCAAACTCTACGACCCGTGCGAGTCTGAACACGTATGGCGGGTTGTAACTTAGCTAGGCTTAAGAGGTTAAATTTATACGGGTTGTAGTTTATTGCAATACAAAACGCTATTTTAGATTTAGCCCCCGTCACCTGTATACAGCAGGGTGTCATGCACGGAGCTGTATCTAGTCGTTCGAGTCGGACGAAAAACAGAGACCCACTCTGCGCGTTGGTGTGCACGTCAACGAACCGCAATCTGGGTAAAAGTTCCTCTCGTAGCCAACTGGCGTGGTTTCGAATCCCCGGTGGTACGTGACAAGGAGTAAGGTCGCCTGTCCAACCTCGTGGGTTTTCTGCGGGTCCTCCGGTTTCCTCCCACTCCTAAAGACCTCTACGCACAAGCGAATTATAGAAATAATATTGAACCATGTGTTAGTCCCGAAATGACCTATTTTGTGTCGATTGGACGTTAACCCCTCTCTTTCTCTCTCTCTCTCTCTCTCTCTCTCTCTCTCTTCGTAGCACACTGCATTGCGCATGCTTGTCTTCATTTCACCTGGTTGGTGCTGGAAAGTAAGAAGCTAAATTTCATTTCATGTTTTGTCTGGATTGGAGACAAGATGTTTTTTTTAAGAATAAAATGAATCACGAAATTACCTATTCTAGAAAGGGCAATTTAGTACCTTTAGCTGAATGGATCAGACGTGAAATATATTGTTTTTGCAATAGATTAATATCTTTTGGCCGTTTTGACTGCAGGTTGGCCGTTTTGACTACCGTTTGGCCGTTTTGACCTAAATTTTGGCAGTTTTAACCAAGTTATGGGCGTTTTAAGCGACGTGAAATTTGGCCGTTGTAAGTCTGTGACGTTGTAACCATATTTCGATCCAATATAAAGGTATAAAGGTTAAAAAACAATTCACATAAATACATTTATCGTTTTTATAGAGGCATATTGGTAGAGAACTGTTCCATATGTATTCATTTTGGTGGCGCGCACCTTCAGTCAGATATGGTAAAGATCGATGAGTCATGTGAACGATTTAAAGACACATTTGGGAATTATTGGGTCGTTGTGTAGATTTATCTACATTTGGACACATTGTGTACATTTGTGTACATGGTGCACCTTTTGATTTGGTGAAAATAAGCCAATATTCAACAGTATCATGAGATTTCGAAATTGAAAGGAATATGTATACTTTTGAAAATCGCGAGAACCTTGGCCAACACCCGGAATGAATTCGGGACCCATAATGGTTACGCACTGGTAGCCTCCATGACCCTCGTTAAAGGTGCATTAAGTAAGAGCTAAAACACCTCAAATGTTATATAAATTATTAAAGATACATTATGTAACATTTAGATAAAGAGCTGACCGTTCTTGCTATAATAGTTCGAAAATAGATAATGTAAAATGAATAATTTGAGCGAGGATATTAGCCTTTGAAGGTTTGACAAGACGTAACCAATAATTTCAACCACCGTACTGGTTGTTCGAAGCTAAGTCTCGCTCCTCCATTTTTAAATGAAATCAAAATCTATTTAATATCGGAGAAATCCGATGCCATCGAAAGTTGATTATGGCCTGGATCAGTTAATTAATGTCTAATTTATAATTCAGAAAACATTTTAGGCCTAACAAAAGATCTGCAATAGGCAGATTTAGTTCTTGTATAATGTATGCAGGGCCGGATTAACCCTGGGGCACCATGGGGCACAGGCCCCAGGAGCCCCCACATTAGAGGGCCCCCACAAAAATCTCAGTTGCGTCATACCTTCCTCTAGAAATGCCACCATTTCATCGCACTCGCATGGATTGGTCCACTGAAATAACGCCAGAATGCGCTAATTTTGTGGCAGAATTTTATTTTTTTCTGGGGGAGGTACTTCTAAATGGCTCCACACAAGTGCCTGAAATGCCAGGAAATCACGTTTCCTGCCTCCAATTTCTGAAAATTTTCGGGGGGGGGGGGGCGAACCCCCCTTGCGGGGCTTCGCCCCTTCGGCGCTCGCGGTGGCCGGCTTCACCGGCCACAGCTCCGCAGTCGGTGATCAGGGGCCCCCCACATGTTCCAGGCCCCAGGACCCCCACCAATCGCCATTTAATGATTTAATTTTAAGAATTTTATATATTTATCTCAATCTTACATAACGTATCTTCAAGATGTAATAAAGCATGATAGTCCCGCTACCTGCGGAGAAGAAAAAACAGCTAGAGTTATTTAATTTTCGAGCGATAGATAAGCATGGTAATAAAGATGTCATTTATTTATATAAGTACTATTATGATGATGTGGTATACTAACAAGTACGTTAATGTCATCATTATCATATCATAATACACAATAGGTAGTTATATTTAATACTCTGGTTAAATGATTAATCGGGGGTTTATTATTCATTATATGAAATTAAATCTGGCCTGCCGTGCTCATTTGTCATCTGTAATTTATGTTTTACAAGATATAAATATACTTGAAATATCAACAAACAAACAAACAAAAAACAACCTGTGTTTATTTCTTCTTCTGGGGATGGTAGCCGAATAGTTTTAACCACGTGCCCGTTGGTTTAGATTCCCCGCTGGGACAAAAATCAGAACAAAAATTGCTCCATCGCTTTGCAAAAAACTAAGGATGCAGTGTGAAGGGGGTGGGGAGGGTGGGGGTAGCGATAATGTCATATTATCATGAAAATCAAGTGCATTTGGTATTACGTATGAAATGGAATGGGGTTTAACGTCCTACTGTTCTGCGCCGACTGGGCTAATGATGACGGGGTACTACATGCGAGATGGAAAGTAGTGTATATTCAGGCAAACATTACATTTGTAACACAAAACACAAATTTCGTACATCCCAAAACTTCAAAATTGAAACATGTTCTCCCGTCCAAGGGAACATAACCTACATCTACCCCCTTATTCCCTAGTGATTAAGATTCCTTAAAATTGACCTTATTTGGTTTGAAGCACTGGTGTCGTGATATATCCCACTTGTGAACTCGATAGACGCTACTGATTGGATAAAACAGATTTTTTTTTAGTAAGTTTCGATGTATTAGGATTGTACAATGATTGATTTTCAGATTTGGTGAGAAGCATCCGGGGTCGGAGAGGATGACCCCTGTTGATTTGATGTACTCTAGGTTCGAGAGATATATTATGTGTCCGTATAGAGATTAGATTTCTTGGAAGCTCAACGGATCCTGATCAAATTTGGTCAACACCCAAATTTCCTTTCATATAAATAACTGCTGTGTCTGGCAGAGATAACTGCGTAAATATTGCAATTATCTGCAAATTATCGAATATTTGTTTCACATAATTACATGTATACTGATGTGCTGCTATTTGGCGATATTAGGTTGTTATTTGATAATATTGGGTAGTATTGGGTAGTATTTAATAAGTATTTGGTAATATTGGGTTATTATTTGCTTGTTTTGTGTGATATAGGGAGGCAAATAGAACAGTCAGACATTGGTAATCGTATTTGAAGAACGGGCTCGCTATTTTAAAAAAAAAACAAAAAAAAAACCCTAAACTCAAACCAATATGCCCATTTTGCATCTTTTTGTTGTAGTATTGGGTAAATTGTCCCGCCTGAAAGTGACTTCCGTAGTTCCAGTTATTGTGTAAGAAAGCCCGCCGTTGAAAGTTTAATTCCCGGATGTTAATGTCATGGTTTTCGAAACAGACAATAAAACATGATACGATATTCATTTCTTTGTTAGGGTCGCCTGTCCAACCTCGTGGGTTTCCTCCGGGTCCTCCGGTTTCCTCCCACTGCTAAAGACCCCTACGCACAAGCGAATTATTGAAATAAAATTAAAAACCATATGTTAGTCCCGAAATGACCTAGTTTGTGTCGAGTTGACGTTAAACCCCATCTCTCTCTCTCTCTCTCTCTCTCTCTCTCTCTCTCTTTATCTCTCTCATTTCTTTGTTTGCCCATAAGCGTTATTTAATGACGTTATGTAGTTCAACATTTTCAATCTGTTTCACTGTGGTAATGCGAAAGCTTTCTTCTAACTCTGTGTAAGATGACTGACCTTTATAACGTTCACATGCCTTCTACGTGTGACGTCATGCGTCGAGGGAATCACGTGGCTAAGTGGGTAAGACACTGGCTCGCTAGCCTGGAGGTCGGGTGTTCGACCCCTGTATTGGCCGATAAAGTTCATCCAGATTTTCCGGCGTGGTTCCCCCTTGTCAGTGATGCAGGACGGAGGGCCTGACAAGAACAGCTGTCTAGTCCTTCGGATGAGACGAAAAACCGAGGTCCCGTGTATACATTGGAATGCACGTAAAAGATCCCTTGACAGTTGGAATTCGATATAAGAGTAGGCCGTAGTGCCGCTGTCCGGGCAAAATTTCCCTCATAGCACACTGTATGGCGTATGCCCTTCTTCATTAGCCCAGTTAGGAGCAGAACAGTAGGACGTTAAACCCCATTTCATTTCATTTTTATTTCACACGGCGTCGTTCATTGACATCGATAGTAACGTAAACTGGTCCGTGCAGAATGGTGGCTTTTACTCATTTTACACATTTGCATACTACACTAAATTATGGAAGCTTATAGGGCTCATGCAAAATTTTGTAGAAGGTCTCGAGATCCGGCGATCGAAATCCTGTGGTCACCTGGTAATTTTCTTGAGATCTCAATTTAATGTTCTCGAGACCCCCTGATAAATTTCCTGAGATAAGTCCCTCCTGAGTTAACGATCTCGAGAATTCGAGATAATGTTCTTAGGATATTGACATCCTGTGTAAATTTTCTCGAGATTTTGAGTAAACATTGTCTTGACGACATATGATACTGTCCCCAGATCTACAGTTTTCTCGAAACTTTATGATAGTGTCTTCACGTTGTGAAGCAACCATTGGCCCAATAATTCGCACAAAATTTGATAAAAAAAAATACCTAAAATATTTTCTAGAATTTGTTACAAAGACACACACTGCTAACTAATAAACGAATTATCGGACAATCGATAGGGTTCCTCCATTCTCTTGTTGTTCCCGTGCTTTACACTAAATTCGAAATATAATTAAAATCGATAGTGTTTATTCTCTTATGGCTCAAATGCTTCACACCAAATTCGAAAATCAAAATAACAGCCTTGCTTGCAAAATTATTTTAATTTAATTATTGAAAATTTCATTTTTTTGCATGATTTTCAGATCATATTTTTTTAGAATAAAGCTAGAAACAGAGTTTATTGTGTGACCGAAATGCTTCTCGGCATTAAAACAAAGCTCTGGGCTCTACAAAGTTTACGGGAAAATAGGAATAACGCCACAACAAAAAGTTAGGGAACGCTGCAAATCATTAAGATTCATTCTCTAGTGGCAACAATCCTTTCAAAAATATTGATTCTATCTCACGGAACGCCGAAAATTTGAAATTTGACACCAATGCTTCAAAAGAAATTTGAAAGATAGCCACGCAGAGTGTGGCAATATGATCATGCATCTACATGCATGTCTCGACAGCAGATGATTCGAAAGGAAAACTTGGTTGGTTTATAAATTGAGTAATTATCTGGCATCCGTCAAGAATCTATCGTGTTCACTTGCCTGTTATATCTCTGTGACAAAGAACATAACATTGCGGAATATCAACAGGGTCATCCTTGTCGCGGAACACTGAATATCGAAAATCCGCTAAAAACGTAAGTCTCTATTGCGTTAACAAGGTTTTCAAAGAATGTAGAGCAACCCCGGAACGGAAGATCACTTTATTGGCACTGTATATCAATAGAGTTCATAACCCCCAATGTTTGACACAAAATTTAGAAAGTGAAGCCGCTATGGCGTTAACCAGGCTTTCAAGGACGGGGGGGGGGGGGGGGAAGGGGGGGGGGAGAATTTTAAGGATCAGGTCATACAATGCTGAATATCGATAGAGTTCGTCCTTCCATCGTCCCATATTTGAAAAAATACGGACAAAGAGGGTAACTCTGGAACAGAAGTTTACGGAGGTCCCAGTGCTTCTCACTACATTATTTTTATCCAGTTATACTTCAAACACCTTTATTTATTTTCTTATCACCCCTCCCCCCCCCCCCCCCAAAAAAAAAAAATAATTTGCAGGTGGAATGGGGTTAATATTGTGAGCTAATTAACCCACATCGATATCTACCTTCTCAGTGATTGTAGCGGCCTAGCGAATATTCACTGCTGGTCAGTTGAAACATTTTCTAAATAAAAAACACCTGTTTTGATACAGCAGCCCTTGACACTAATGTTGATTCTCCTTCGTACACTCGTCACCATTAAACGTGTCTGCGTCTCCTTTCGATGTCGTATTAAAAGTAGGAGGTTGTGTCGCTGTCCTGGCCAAATTCTCCTCATAGTATAATACATCGTGTATGCCCGTCAGCGGTTAATCCGGTTGGTGCTGGTTGGTTTAGACAGATGAAGTCATACCTGAAGTCATACCTGCCTTTATGGAATTGGCTCTAACTTTCTCAACTAGAATTCAATAACCCCTTTTCAAGAGTTATAAATTATAATTTATGAAATTATTAACTTCCCCTTTTGAACAGGAAAGAATTTAATAGCCTTATCTTCTCTTCAACAGTCTGTTAATACCGATGTTTAATTATAGATGTATAATTTATTTCCTAGAAGCGAAAATGAGGGTCGCCCAGTTGCTAGAAAATGAAATGAAATGGAATGGGGTTTAACGTCTTACTGTTCTGCCCCGGACTGGGCTAATGAAGACGGACATACGCCATACAGTGTGCTATGAGGGAAATTTTGCCCGGGCAGCGGCACTACGGCCTACTCTTATATCGAATTCCATCTGTCAAGGGATCTTTTACGTGCATGCCAATGTGTTCACGGGACCTCGTATTTTGGTACCGTCCGAACGACTAGACAGTTGTCTTTGTCAGGCCCTACGTCACCACTGACAAGGGGAAACCACGCAGGAAAATCTGGATATGAATTTTCTCGGCCAATGCAGGGATCGAACACCTGACCTCCAGGCTAGCGAGCCAGCGTGTTACCCACCGTGACCCCCACCCCTCCCCTCCTCTCCTCTCCCCGCAGTTGCTAGAAACAACAAGACGTTAAATCCTCGTTTTATTTCATGTTATTTCCTATCTTGTATTCACTGCCGATGTTTATTTACTAAATTTGATACAGCAGAATCGGAAATGACATTAAATTAATCACCAGGCTTCTGCGTCGATATTCATGACATATCCAAGCATACATAATCATTGACTTCTACTCCGCGACCCCTGCCCATCTATCACTCGTGTCGTTCTTCTTGGCTATTTCTGGATAATGCATGAGATTGGGATCGATGTGATCTTTTACATCAAAAATAGCCAAGACTATTTTTTTTGTGTGGGTGGGTGAGAGAGAGAGAGATGGAGTTTGTTTGTGTGGAGGGGTTTGGCAGTTAGAGTAAAACGGTTGACCCGGGGAAACATACGATTTTGGTTGAAGAGGCGACCCTATTCATCGTCACGTACAAGCTTGGTATAAAAAACTAAACCATTAGACTCAGTGACAGACCATATGATCTAAAGTTGGCGTGTTAGACTACTAGACCACCCAGGGGCGTTAACAGTCCCTTATGATGGTAGAGGAACAGGACCATGCTTACATGATTAGATACTTCCGGTATAATACTAATCTGTCTAAGAGACGAACTGATAGCAAACATTAAAAGCCAACAAACTTGTTTTTTTATTTTAAGATAAGTTACATTTCGTGTTAAGTTAATAATAATTGATCATGTTTGCCTTAATTTTAAGATAAGCCACGTTTCGTGTTTAATAATTGACCCTGTTTTTCCTTAATTCTGACATGATAATCAGACAAGTATTTTTTGTTGTGCAGATTTAATATAAAACACAACCCAAAAAGGTTAGACAGGGGACCATTTCCTTATCACGTACACGTGTGTGATCTAAACCACGTCACTTGGACTCAATAACAGACCTTGTGGTCTGATGCGGACACGTTAGACCGCCGACCCCACCCTCTTGTGCTTTTAGAGAGAGAGATATTTGTAGCAGTTGGAGGAAAACAGTTGGCCCGGGGAAAACCCACGAGGTTGGGCAGGTGACCCTATTCCTTGTCACGTACAAGCTTGATATAAAAAACCAAACCATTGGACCCAAAGAGCGACAGGGGGGGGGGGGTTAACGTCCACCACTGGGCCATTTCGGGACTAACATATGGTTCAATTTTATTTCAATAATTCGCTTGCAGGGGTCTTTAGCAGTGGGAGGAAACCGGAGGACCAGGAGAAAACCCACGAGGTTGGCTGTGCTTTCATAACACCTGGTAAAACACGTTGATATATTTGAATACATGTATATTATCATATCGTCTCATGTCAATAACTACGTACATAGTCTATCACATATTGATATAAGTAAACAGCACGTGCTCACGAGCAGGCTGTTACAAACATATATATATACGTATATATTATGACGTAGGTAGATATAGGTTTTATTTGGTTTGTAAACACAAATAATAAATAGATCAAAAATAGAAACACAATTAGGTTAGACTGATAGAAATACGCACAAAAAGTATATAAATATTTCTTAGTATTACGCGATCAAAAAGTATATAAACATTTTATTGTTTCAATATAAATACACACACGAGGACCTGTATGTCATGATCAAAAGCCACGTGTTAAGTACCAGTCAAAGTATGAAAAAACAATCTGAAACCAAATGTGTGGAAAAAACAAACTCTTGTAAAATATATTTAATTGTTTATTGGTGTGCTGACAAGGAAAGTGCGCCTAGTATTTCGCAAGGGACGTAAAACCGAGGTCTAGTCGTGTACTGATGGCCGTACATATGAAAGAATCCTTGATAGTTGTTAGAAATTGACGAAATGCGAAAAGTGACCAATTCTCTTACCCTACATAGCCCTAGGATATTCTACGTAAAAGGTCCCTCCAAATTCCCTACCCCTCACCCCCCACCCCAAGTCTAGAGGACGGTGAACGGTCCCTTCCAATTCCCCACGTTGACGTCTAGAGGACGGTCCTAACCTAAGTTCCTCACAATTCAACACCCTGACGACTAGAGGACTGTCCTAACCTAATTTCCTCCCAATTCAACACCCTGACGACTAGAGGACGGTCCTAGGCTCCTCCCTATCCCCACCCTGACGACTAGAGGACGGTCCTAGGCTCCTCCCTATCCCCACCCTGACGACTACAGGACGGTCCTAGGCTCCTCCCTATCCCCACCCTGACGACTACAGGACGGTCCTTGGCTCCTCCCTATTCCCCACCCTGACGGCTACAGCACGGTGGAAGTGTGTTTTAAACACAAATGAGGAACGACGAGGGCGGCGACGGGTGTTTAAGAAGGTACCATGACAGTGTTAAAAATATTCTACACCTTGGTTGGCGACCCCCTAAATCTTGACACCCTAGACCATTCTGCACACAGAAGTCTATCTTCTTCATTCCTCAAGAATAGATCTCTGGACACAGACAACTAGCTACTCTACTACGATAATAGATCTCTGGACACAGACAACTAGCTACTCTACTACGATAATAGATCTCTGGACACAGACAACTAGCTACTCTACTTCGAGAATGGATCTCTGGACACAGACAACTATCTACTCTACTTTAAGAATAGATCTCTGTCTTAAATGGCCGCCATATCCAACAATAAGTATACTGTTTTGTAATGTTGGCCTACCCCGGTTCACATCTGGCATACACACAAAGACTAAACAAACTTCTTTCAATCTTATTAAATGGCAGCAGAATAAATACTCAACAAAATTCTCGAAGTATAGGCCCGGCCTACTTAGAGTTTTCGACTAAAATCGTCGATTTAGGACTTAAAATGTCTGTCAACTATCTTAGTGTCTGTTCTCAAACAGAATTACTTGAAGACGGCCAGCACAAGTTTAGTATGACCCCAGACTTCCACCTGACCAGCCGACAGGTTAATCCTAGATCTTGAGACACTATAGGGGTAATAGGGGTATAGGTACCAGCCCACCGAGCCTATAGGTTAATCCGGCACTGGTTTTGAATGTGTTAATAAATTATTATCCTGACAAGGGCACCGATCGGTGAGGACGAGGGCGGGGGGGGGGGGGGGGCTGTCCCCTATCCCCAAAGCCCCTTCGTTGAATGATTCAATCAGACTGGATAATAATATTACGCACTATGAAGTCCCGATGATACGTTTTAATCTTTCTCGAACTCACGTGACCAATATGTTCTAGGTCAACAACATTTCTGGCTAACAGTTTAAACAACTTGACTATAGACGGTAGAATATTCTGGACTATGGAAATCAACTAGAAATGTCGTCTCCTTTCTTAAACAAACTATAATGGTAGTGTACTGCGTGCTAGATATGAAAATTATAATCTAGATTTTTCTGGGGCATGTGAAGTGATTCAAGTCTTGTATGAAAAAAAATGTAAACAAGATATGATAAAGAAAAAAATACATTTAATAGGAACGAATTAAATGGGCGGTTTAAAGTCCTACTTGTCTGTGACTTAGCGGGTAGGGCGTTGGCTCGCTAACCTGGAGATCGTGTGTTAGAAAGTTCATCGGGATTTTCCGGCATGGTTTCCCCTTGTCAGTGGTGCAGGACAGAGGGTCTGGCAAGGGACACCGTAAACTCGTTCGGTTCGGACGAAAAATCGAGGTGCCTATACACATTGGCGTGATCGTAAGAGATCCCCTGACAGTTGGAATTTGAAATAAGAGTAGGTCGTTGTGCCGCTGCCCGGGCAAAATTTCCCTCATAGCACACTGTATGGCGCATACTCGTCTTCATTAGCCTTTGTTGGAGCAGAACAGTAGGACGTTAAACCCCATTTCATTTCATTTCATTTTATCCTTCTTGTTTGCATAAAAAAAGCTAATGAAGACAGACACACGCCTGCTCTTCGTCGAATTCCAATCGTCAAGGGTTCTTTTACGTGCACGCCACTTTGTGAAACGGAATGAAATGGGAGTTTAACGTCCCAAACTTCTGTTCCAACTGGGATAATGAAAACGGACAGCTCTTTGTGTCAAGTATACGCTTTACATCATAAGGTCTGCCATTGAGTCAAGTGGCGTGGTTACGATTCCCAGCGTGAACGTGACAAAGGGTATATTGTTATCCAATCTCAGAGTTTTCGCCCCCCCCCCCCCCCCCCCCCACACACGCGCAGACTGCTAAAGACACCTACGCGCAAGCGAATTCTTTAACTATAATATTGAACCATATCTTATTCCCGAAATGACCTAGTTTGTGTTGAGTGGGCGTTTAACCAGATTTTCTTCCTTCTAAACAGCCACAGCAAGGTAAATTCATTCTATATATTACTTTATATATGCCAATAGATAATTGATGCATGGAGATGTGTCTACACGTGCATGTATTTCAACACGTGGTGGAATTATACCACCAAACAACCTTTAGATATGTTGATAGATGGTGTATGAATTGAGCTGTTGTCTCGTAAATTACACCTGAATGATTGTTATCTCATGAGGTGACAGTGGGAGTCGATCCTAAGCTACCTGTACATAACAAGGACAAAGGTGGGCTTTCTCTGTGACTACCGGTTAGCTAAACTCTGCAGAAGCGTAGCAAAAACAAAACACCCAACCCAACAAACATTCGCCCATCATTACAGTTACCTGTTAATAGTAATCATTGCAGTTACCTGTTGATAGTAATCATAAGAGTTACCTGTTGATAGTAATCATTACAGTTACCTGTCGTTGATATTCATTAGAGTTACCTGTCGATGGTATTCATTAGAATTACCTGTTGATAGTAATCATTAGAATTACCTGTTGATAGTAACCATTAGAGTTACCTGTTGATAGTAATCATTACAGTTACCTGTCGTTGATATTCATTAGAGTTACCTGTCGATAGCAATCATTAGAGTTACCTGTCGATGGTAATCATTAGAATTACCTGTTGATGACAATCATTAGAGTTACCTGTCGATGGTAATCACTAGAATTACCTGTTGATGGCAATCACTATATACAGTTATCTGTTGATGGTAATCATTAGAATTACCTGTTGATGGCAATCAATAGAATTACCTGTAGATGGTAATCATTACGTTTCCCATTACACTTACATTTCACCGAGTTGTCCTACAAAAGACACCCTCGTCGTCATAGTTAACACTGCAGCAATATCTACTTTAAACAAATGTAGTGGAATTCCCCTTTAATACCAAACCGGTCTAGAGAGAGAGAGAAATGGGGTTTAACGTCCACTCGACACAAACTAGGTCATTTCGGGACTAACATATGGTTTAATTTTATTTCAATAATTCGCTTGCGCGTAGGGGTCTTTAGCAGTGGGAGGAAACCGGAGGACCCGGAGAAAACCCACGAGGTTGGACAGGCGACACTACTCCTTGTCACGTACAACCGGGGATTCGAAACCACGCCAGTCGACTCAATGACAGACTTTATGATACAGCGCGCGCACGCTAACCATTCAGCCATCCAACCCCCCCCCCCCCCTCCAAACCGGTCTAAAACTAAGACGTAGAATTATAGTGGAATTCACCTTTAATACCAACCCGGTCTAAATCTAAGACGTAGAAATGTAGTGGAATTCCCCTTTAATAACAAACCGGTCTAAAACTAAGACGTAGAAATGATAAATCTGTTCCAGAACCGTTGAAGATTTTTAAAAAGTATCATAAATCCTCTAAATAAAATTATTTAATTTGGCAAGTTCTCATGGTTTACAGGCATTCACTTTCTTCAAATAAACAGATTTAATTTTGGCTTGCCTTCAGAAAGTAGATTAACTTCAGACCTTCAATTTGAAAATACGCTCACAAATGTGATCGCTATAAAGCCGGGGTTGAATGACGAAATAAACATTACAAATAGTATATGTACAGGATGTGCACATAAACAGTTACACAAGATAAAGCCACGGCAGATCGGATTCAAATCTAATGAAAATCGGAACCATCGGGTGGCATCGAGAGTTGATTATAATCTTGTCATGTTAATACATGTCTAATTAATATTTTATATAACATGTTAGGCACAAAGAAACACCGCCAATTGGCCGATTTAGCTCTTGCATAATATATGCCCAAACTAAATCAACCGCCATAATTGTTTTCATCTGGGTAATTTGAGGGACTGAAGTTAACTTTTCTGTGAAAAGTTTCATATTAGCGTGCCTTGCACGGGTCTGAGACCGGTTATTTTAGAATAATGTAAACGGGTCAATGTCTTGAAATTCGTCGCGACCAAGTGGAAAAGGGCTTTTGATCCAGAAACATAGAACTTGGCAGATATTTTTCTATTGTAGTGTGGCCCATGCAGTCAAAATTGTCTCTACTGAAAGTTGAACTCGATACACGGCGAATGTGCACGCTTCAGTGGCTTGTCTTGAAGTGATTTCTGGCTAGTTACGCGGTTCGATAACACTCAGCACAGGAGTCTATGAATCTATAAATAGCCATCGCACGTGAAATTTTTTTATCATTAACTATACCGTTAGGAGCGGCATATTTTGGTTTAGCACAAATAATATCCCTGAAATACTCGGGTTAGGCAAGGACATGATACAGCAGTAGTTTCATTTTACTTTTACAAGGTTCTTAAAACAATTGTTGAGTTGCCTAACGTGCATATTTCTAAATTCAATTTCTTGTTCCAGCTTTCTGTTATGTTTCGTAAAAAAGTAGTCTTCATTATCCCGACCTGTCAATCAGACGAAGAATGGTCGATAGACCGGTTAAGCGAGACTAATTTCAAAATAAGGGCACGTAACCTATTTTGTTACTCAAAAGTGCCCAGATGTTATGGCCGACACTTGTAACCGTTTTTCAATCTATTATTTATGGATAGTTAAATGGTCATAGCTTATTAAGTACAACATAATCGTTTATTTACTGACTATAAATGTTTGAAACTGATTTGAGGCTTGGTGTATATATAAATATTGTGGCGTAATTGTCGAGATATTTGGAGATATTTATTTATGGTGGGACACCCTATCTATTCATGTATTTGATACATTAAAACGACAAAAGTTTTATAACGGGCTATATATTAGTTAAATTAAGGCGAACAATTTTGAATAAATTCTTAAGTCTGAGAATGCTTTGTGAACTCGAGGCCTGACTAGACAACTTGATCCACTTATTTGGCGTACTAAACTGCCTGTCTACATTAAGCTCCGCTTGAGAACATACATCCCGACATTTTGAGTCCTAAATCGACAAATTTTAGTCGAAAACACTAAGTATATTTCGAGAATTTTGAGAAGTATTTATTCTGCTTCCATTTAATGGAATTTTATGTCTGCGATATCACCTCGGTGGAAGCGGACGTAAAATACAACTAACTCACACACACAAAAAAAATGGAATTTTAAAAGTTTATGTAGTCTTTGAATTTATGCCAGATGTGAAACTGAGTAGAACCGTATTACAAAACAATATACTAATTTTTGGACATGGCGGCTAATTAGGACAGAGTTTTATTCATGAAGTATGAAGTAGATGGTTCTCTGTGGGCAGAATGCTTTTTTGAATAACGCCCGGAGACAAATCATTGTTTGCCTTTTTTTTTGGCAACTAATCAGCATCGAGTAGCATATTTTACCCCTTCCTCTAATGAGATTCGTTAAGAGTATTACCGGTAATATAGAGTTTAGCGGGTCATTCCTGAATCCATGCCGGTAACATGATTGGTTCATGGTTTATCTAGTACGCTCGCATCTGTTTTGTTTGTTTGTCGATAACTCCCATTTTTATGCCATCATAGGCTGCATGATACCACAGAGAGAGAGAGAGAGAGAGAGGGGGGGGGGGTAACGGCCTCACTCCCCTTAGGGCATTAATATCGAAGTTTGTATAATTGTTTTTATATAGGAATATCTTTTGAAGGTGCATAATGCAAGATTTAGATAAAAGAGCTGACAGTTATCGATATACTAATTGATTCTCTTGTTAAAGATGCATTATATAAGAGTTGAATCTCTTTATTATTGCACCTCGTGGGTTTTCTCCGGGTCCTCCGGTTTCCTCCCACTACTAAAGACCCCTACGCGCAAACGAATTATGTAAATAAAATTAAACCATATGTTAGTCCCGAAATGACTTAGTTTGTGTCGAGTGGACGTTAAACCCCATTTCTCTCTCTTTATTATTGCAGATCTTTATTTTGACTTCAAGTGATATATAAACTATTATTTAGACATTTATTAACATGACAAGCCTATAATCAATAGTCTTGATAATCGGATGACCGAGATTTAAATGAATTGAAAAACTATCGCCATTTGTTAATTTAATTTAATCAATCTGCGCTACATCTTCACACACTAATAACTTCACTCAGAATAAATAATTTCAATGAAGTTTTCAATATATTCATTTTTTATTATCTACCTTTCAGCCATTATAGCGAACTCTATATCTAAATCGGGGGGTTGGATGGTCGGTTGGTTAGCACGTGCGTGCTGTATCACGAAGTCTGTCATTGAGTCAACTGGCGTGGTTTCGATTCCCCGGTTGTACGTGGCTTTTCTCCGGGTCCTCCGGTTTCCTCCCACTGCTAAAGACCCCTACGTGCAAGCGAATTATGGAAATAAAATTGAACCATATGTTAGTCCCGAAGTGACCTAGTTTGTGTCGAGTGGATGTTAAACCCCATCTCTCTCTCTCTGTGTTAGTCGCGAAATGACCTAGTTTGTGTCAAGTGGGCGTTAAACTCTCTCTCTCTCTCTCTCTCTCTCTCTAAATCTTACATAATGATATCAATCAGTGTAAGGTAAATTATATTCTCCTGTGAGTTTAAAGGTACAAAGTTCATTGTATGTCTAAAAGATACAATCACTTTTTTTATACCCACAGTGTATTTATGATCGTGAGGGGTACACAGTAAACGTTATTTATATGTTAAAATAATATCGTGAAGGATACACAGTAAACGTTATTTATATGTTAAAATAATATCGTGAGGGCTACACAGTAAACATTATTTATGTGTTAAAATGATATCGTGGGTGGGGTGGGGGTACACAGTAAACGTTATCTATATGTTAAAATCGTGACGGGTACACAGTAAACGTTATTTATGTTAAAATGATATCGTGAGGGGTACACAGTAAACGTTATCTATGTTAAAATGCTATCGTGAGGGATACATAGTAAACGTTATCTATGTTAAAATGCTATCGTGAGGGGTACACAGTAAACGTTATTTATGTTAAAATGATATCGTGAGAGGTACACAGGAAACGTTATTTATGTTAAAATGATATCGTGAGAGGTACATAGTAAACGTTATCTATGTGTTAAAATGATATCGTGAGAGGTACATAGTAAACGTTATCTATGTTAAAATGCTATCGTGAGGGGTACACAGTAAACGTTATTTATGTTAAAATGATATCGTGAGAGGTACACAGTAAACGTTATCTATGTTAAAATGCTATCGTGAGGGGTACATAGTAAACTTTATCTATGTTAAAATGCTATCGTGAGGAGTACACAGTAAACGTTATTTATGTTAAAATGATATCGTGAGAGGTACACAGGAAACGTTATCTATGTTAAAATGATATCGTGAGAGGTACACAGTAAACGTTATCTATGTTAAAACGATATCGCGAGGAGTACACAGTAAATGTTATCTATGTTAAAACGATATCGTGACGGGTACACAGTAAACGTTATCTATGTTATAATGATATCGTGAGGGGTACACAGTAAATGTTATCTATGTTAAAAGGATATCTTGAGGGGTACACAGTAAACGTTATCTATGTTAAAACGATATCGTGAGGGGTACATAGTAAATGTTATCTATGTTAAAATGATATCGTGAGGGGTACACAGTAAACGTTATCTATGTTAAAATAATATCGTGAAGCATAAACAGTAAACGCGAGAAGCACAATAACATATTAAGGACTTGAAATAATACCATGATGATTTCTCTAAGCTAATAATATGTTGCCCCTCCATCTAACCACCAACATGTATATTAGGTTTGGAACCGTTGTGTTATGAAGATATTGTTCAGACTTGTGTATGTCTTGTTTATATGACCAGTTAACTTAACGGTCAGTGATAATACTAGAGAACTGTACGATCGATTAACTTTACGGTCAGTGATAAAACAACAGAAACATTGGTCTTGGTTATTGTCTTTAATTACAAACACGGATTTAATCTTCTGTAGGCTGGTAAAATTACACGGACAAAATAACTTATTAATGACTTTAACAAATGAAATTGGTTTTAACGTACTACTGCCCCGTCCCGACCGGAATATTTAAGACGAGATGACTTTAACAATAAGATGATTATATCTCTAAACCGAAAGCAGCTCTGGGTTGTTCATAGATAAAGGATTGAACTGCTCTGGACTGTTAATAAATAAAAGGTTGGACAGCTCTGGGTTAATAAATAAAGGATTGGACAGCTCTGGGTTGTTAATAGATAATTGGGCATCTCTGGGTTGTTAATAGATAAAGGACTGAACTGCTCTGAGTTGTTAATAGATAAAGGATTGGACAGCTCCGAGTTGTTAATAGATAAAAGATTGGACAGCTCTAGTTGTTAATAGATAAAGTATTGAACAGCTCTGATTTGTTAATAGATAAAGGATTGAACAGCTCTGAGTTGTTAATAGGTAGTTGTCCATACTGATAACAGATTGGAAGCTCTAAATGATTAACAGATCTAGATGATTGAGAGTTGTCCACAGTTTAAACAGATAACATATCTGACATCTGAAGGTTCTAGATAATTACTAGATAGTCGTATATTCTGTTACAAAACAAATCTCCGGGTTTTGAATTGAGAATCGAGGCTACAATAGCGTGTTCTTAAAGCGCGTTTATCCCTGTAGAGCGATTTTATGTCCATAATATCATATTCATTGTATTGGACGTTAAATCTGTAATAAACAACAACAACAACAAGAACTGTATAGTGACAGATATTCGGAAATTTGATTGGTTAAAAGGTGTTATTTGTTTGTGGGGGGTTATTTCGTAGCTTCTGAATTATTCTAGAACATTTGATACCACTTTTAGTATTAATGACATCGATATGTCTGTAGTCACCATCTGTATCAAACTCCAGTTAATTTCTAAATAGACATGTGTCTACTTGATCTTGTCTGTGAACACAGAGAACAAGGATTTATGTCGTGTAATTAAAATGAAAACGTAGAAAATGGTGTCCGCTTTCCTCGCAACAAAATGCCTGAAGATCAGTTTTACATGCAACAGCTGCAAACAACCAATCTCGCATTTAATTGGTGTGTCACAGAGTTAAACTTGTGGTTAGCAAAAATCGATGGGACGGTACATCCGTTAGGCGATCTGTGTTCTAAGAGCTGTAATCTTCAGTAATTGATGGAAATTAATCATATCTTTTGTAGGGAGACGAGCAAGTATTGAATATATGGCATTAATATCTGTCTGACGTCAAGACGATTTCCGAGGCGAGATTAAACTAGGATGGTGCTAATCTGATACGTAGGTTAGAGTCATCTTCTCGAGACAGGGGTTCAGTGATCTATAGATCGCTGGCACACGAAACAGGGGCCTCGATTACATCCCATCGATAAAGGGCCATGAGATTTTCTAGCCTAGTGTCAGTGGTGCGGGGTGGCGTGGGTAGGACGTAGCCTATCTCATTATCCATAAAATTCCGTGGCACTAATTTCATCAGTCTTCGTAGAAAAAAAAATCCCACCTGACTGTTGAAATTAGAAATAAGAATAGACTCTACCCGGACAAAATGTCACCCATAGCACACTACGTAGCGTATTCCCGTCTTCATTGGTTGTGTTCGTGCGGTTAAGTAGGACATTTCATTTAATTGCCATAGTGCCGCTACCCGTACAAAATGTCCCCATAACACAAGTCATTGCGTATGCCCGCCTTTATTAGCTCATTTGGTAAAGAAAGAAAAGGACGTTCAGCCCAATTTGAATTGATTTGCTTAATTTAATTCAGTATCTACCCTGTCGGCTATAATACATTAATCACTTGAGAACAAAGAGTAGGATAAAAGAAGAGATTTATTTGATCCTTGACCGAGAATTGTGAGTTATTGATATTGACCGGCATTATTCCATGTTGGTAATGGTTGTTTTCCCCAGATATACCATGCATGGTCATTTACCTTCACTAGTGTACATTTAGCCTCATCAACATAGATCCGGCTGATTAATCCATTAATCTTTTATATCACTTGTTTACAACGTCAAATCAAATAAAATGGGGTTTAACGTCCTGCCCTTCTGTTCCGACTGAGCTAATGAAGACTGACATACGCCATACCGTATGCTATGGGGGACATTTTGCCCAGACAGCGGCGCTAAGGCCTACTCTTACATCGAATTCCAACTGTTTTACATGTACGCCAATGTGTACACGGGACCTCGGTTTTTCGTCCCATCCCAACGACTAGAGACTGGTTGCTTGTGATTTCGATCCAAAGCTTGTACGTATAGGATATTAACCTACCCGAGGTATAGGGAGAGTAGGTTTATATCCGACATATACAACGCCAGTTCACCCTTAAATTTAATGGGCTCTTCCATTAAAAGGCAACAACGATTGGATAATTGCTCGATAGTTTCCGCTAAATAGCGAAAATTACCGAAGTAATCACGTGCAATGACGTGCATGTTTTTGTTTATACGTCGCCATTTTGTGACTATTGAATTGAAAGCAAAAACAAAATGGATAGTAATACGAAGTCAGACGAATACACAATCCTTTTTAGCCAACATATTGACGATGAAATAGATGTGAATGCAAATATCGACGAGGATCTATCCAAAGCCTGCAGAAAATTTGGACCAAAAGGCATTCTTTTCCAAGAATTCTGACAATGAACCATGATTGAAGGTTTTCGGTATGTTCAGAGAAGGATTTGACCGACTGTTTTAAGTGGACTGTACCCAAAAATACTTTACAAAGGAACTCTTGGGCGATAAATACTTTCAAGTCTTGTAGTGTGTGGAGAAATAATCGCAATGTGGACGAAAAGAAAATTCTGAAAGATGTCTTAGACATGGATAACCGATCTAAATACATGTATGTCGATAAGTACGCCGTCTATTTCGGTCCTGAATGTTAGAAACTGTACCATAACAAATTTTAATTGTCAAAAGAATAAAAATTTATATCTGTGGGGTTTTTTTGTATTATTTCGATCATCTACGTCATCAGCGGTTGATATGAGCCGAATATATTGACCTGAGATGATGTCATTAGCAATATCAACCTGTCATGACGTCATCAGCGGTTGATATGAACGAATATATCAACCAATGATGATGTCATGACAGGTTGTTATGAGATATAACTGCTATGAACATCAAAGTAAAAACTACCGCCAGTTGTATATAAGGCAGAGAGTAACCTTAACCTTGCCTAACTTGAAAATTGAAATAATTTCCCTCTCTCTCTCTCTCTCTCTCTCTCTCTCTCTCTCTCTCCAACTCTCCAAACTATGAAATTATTTATTAACTGCCACGACAAAAAGGGAACAATATTGTAACATTTTGCATTTTGCTTAGAAACTCAATTATGACATTATTCAGATATCCTCGCAGTTAATTGAGTCTGCATCAAATATCAATCGATGGACTTATTGTTTATTCTGTATAAATATCTTACAAGATTGATATTATTTATGGGAATTCTCGGTATTTTCAGTCTGTAACTTGACTAATGAAATGCTTATTCTGTATTTATTATTCTCAATCTGTTATTCTCTAACAGCTCGTCATCTATTAGTTTAATAAATTCTATTTCAGTCGGCAATGATCACATTTGTTATTATCCGCATTTTGTATTTTATTTATTGTCTGGAACATTGACAATGATTTATAAAAAAAAACCCCATCAGATTCAGAATCATTCACATTTTCCTAGCTTCCCATCCTTCTTAGTATTCTCCGGATTGAGTCAACTGGCGTGGTTTCCATTCCCCGGTTGTACGTGACAAGGAGTAGGATCGCCTGTCCAACCTCGTGGGTTTACTCCGGGTCCTCCGGTGTCCTCCCACTGCTAAAGACCCCTACGCGCAAGTGAATTATGGAAATAAAATTGAACCATATGTTAGTCTAGTTTGTGTCGAGTGGACGTTACCCCCCCCCCTCTCTCTTTCTCTCTCTCCCTCTCCCTCTTCGCTATAACGGTTAAACTTACTAATATTTAAACATGCATTATGTAAGTTTTAGATAAAGAGCTGACAGTTCTCGCTATAATAGTTAAAACAAAAGATAATGAAAAGGGAATATGTTGAAAATTTCAGTCAAATTACTGCACTCTGTGTGGAATAATCGTCGATTACAGAACGATAGGCACAATAATTTATTTGTTACGATGGTAAATAAAGTCTCGATTATCCAGTTTAGAACTAAATCATTAACCGTATTTAAATGGCATCGAGAGTTGATTATGGTCTGGGTAAGTTAATTAATGTCTAATTAATAATTTATATAACATTTACGGTCTAAAAAAAGACATGTAATCAGCAGATTTAGCTCTTGCATAATGTATATTTAAGGTATTTGCATGTATAGCCGTGGTGGTTCAATGAGTAAGACTCTGGTTGACTTACCAGGAATACCAGGCTACAATACAGAAACGTTGCACTGCGTTGTTTCCCCTTGTCAGCGAGCGTGGCAAGAAACAATGCCTGGCCGTTCGGATGGGACAGAAAACAGAGCGTTGTTTTTTTTTTAGCTCGGATGGAGTTAAAACCTGCCTTTCATTTGTCAGCGATAACTCCCTCGAAGGAAACAGACGTTAATCTGCTCTAACGAAAGAACAAATTTTATTCAAAAGTCCCTATTATACCCCACCCACTCTCCCCCCTCCTTCTCTAGCCTGGTACATGAAACAGTACAGTGTGACGATACCCTACTAACGACTAGGTCCCTATTATAACCCCCCCCCCCCTCCTCTAGTCTGGTACATGAAAAAGTACAGTGTTACGATACCCTACTAAAGACAAGTTCCCTATTATACCCCCCCCCCCCCACTCCCACCTCCCCTCCTCTAGCCTGGTACATGAAATACTGTAGTATTAGTCTCAAAATAACCTATAATAAATGCACAGTGCGAACGACGTTAATTCCAAGGTGGTATCGCAATAAAGATGGCGATCTAGGATAAACTAGAAGGAAACATGACCCCAGAATATAAATTGTGTGTAACACCATGTAGAATATCATATCACAGTCAAAACATGAAAATATAATTACATGTCAAGTTTTATCTTGTGAGCATTATTATGTCTGCTATATGTCATAATATTGTTACCAATAACAACCATATAACTACCAATTTGGATCGTACAGGGTAACCGAGAATATCATGGATATCTATTCGTTTAGAGTCATTATTTATCGGATCATTTCACACCATGTTTCAATTTTTGTTATATTTGCGGATGTTCATGATATTTATGCTGTATTTTTGCATTTATTCATCTCTCAAAATATTAATTTATTCACGGAGAACAGTAATAATGTTATATTAAACATACATTATGCACGAGCTAAATCTGCCTACTGCAGGGCTTTCTTTAGGACTGAAATGTTATCTAAATTATTAATTAGACATTTACTAACTTATCCAGACCATAATCAACTCTCGATGCCATCGGATAGGCCCGATACATAATGTATCTACAATAAGGCGGTATATTAAAATATTATAGAGAATAGTGAATAATGTTCTATTAATATATTATGGAGAACGGTGAATAATGTTATATTAATATATTACACAGAACAGTGAATAATGTTATATTAAAATATTATAGAGAATAGTGAATAATGTTCTATTAATATATTATAGGGAATAGTGAATAATGTTCTATTAATATATTATGGAGAACGGTGAATAATGTTATATTAATATATTATAGAGAACAGTGAATAATGTTATATTAATATATTATTGAGAACAGTGAATAATGTTATACTTATATTAATATATTATAGAGAACAGTGAATAATGTTATATTAATATATTATAGAGAACAGTGAATAATGTTATATTAATGTATTATAGAGAACAGTGAATAATGTTATATTAATATATTATAGAGAATAGTGAATAATTTTATATTAATATATTATAGAGAACAGTGAATAATGTTATATTAATATATTATAGAGAACAGTGAATAATTTTATATTAATATATTATACAGAACAGTGAATAATTTTATATTAATATATTATAGAGAACAGTGAATAATGTTATATTAATATATTATAGAGAACAGTGAATAATGTTATATTAATATATTATAGAGAATAGTGAATAATGTTATATTAATATATTATAGAGAACAGTGAATAATGTTATATTAATAAATTATACATAACAGAGAATAATGTTATATTAATATATTATACAGAACAGTGAATAATTTTATATTAATATATTATACAGAACAGTGAATAATGTTATATTAATATATTATAGAGAACAGTGAATAATGTTATATTAATAAATTATACAGAACAGAGAATAATGTTATATTAATATATTATAGAGAACAGTGAATAATGTTATATTAATATATTATAGAGAACAGTGAATAATGTTATATTAATAAATTATACAGAACAGAGAATAATTTTATATTAATATAGTATACAGAACAGTGAATAATTTTATATTAATATATTATACAGAATAGTGAATAATTTTATATTAATATATTATACAGAACAGTGAATAATTTTATATTACTAATAAATGTATTACGTTAATATATTTATAGAGACAATGGATAGAGAAAAAGAAACCCAGAGAAGAAATTTGTACAGGAATCCTTTTAAATCAACGTTGATTCTTGAGGTTGGTGATAGTTCTCAATCCACTAGTACCCAATCCCCCAGCAGGACGACCGCTTCGATGAATATTCCAAACAGTCAATCACCACCATTAGCACAGGTCCGAACGAAAGAATTAAAAGTACCCACTTTCAAGAAAAACACTAAATCAAAGAAAAAGAAAACTTCAGGTGTAGGAAGAGTAGTTACTTATAGCGCACCACAGGGGAATCGATCGGATACAACTAACTCCCCAAAAGCTTCACGCCAAATACCATCTTTTTCTAGCAATGCTCTTGCCCACCAGAAGACTCTGCCGAAGAAGTCGTGCAAGCATAATGTCGTCTCGAAGAATTTACTAACTCAGAGTCTGAAGCGTTCTTGCTGCATAGCAACAGATCTCATACCAGCATCCGCACCAACTAACCCCATCTCAATCATCAGCACTCCGAGGACTCCAACAAAGCCACAGCAATTCAACCCAGTAATAGCAACCACACCAAACACTCCTGTTATACATCGAACACCCGTAAGGCAGCCAATCGATAATTTGTTGGTCTCAGCAGTACCACGTTACTCTGACAATATTCCGAAGACTCCAACAAAGCCACGACGATATATCCCTACAATGCCGACAACACCAAAGACTCCAACAAAGCCACATCGAACCACCCCGTCATTGCCGACTACACCGAAAACTCCCATTATACGTCGTCCAAATGAAGCTCTTTTTAAGCCATGTACAACGCCTAATAGACATCAGCGGCGACCCGAGGTACAGCATTACCTCCAATCCAATATTCCCCAAACACCCAAAAGAGGTGGTGTGAAGAATGGACGTGTGATGAAGAGGCACAAAAATATGAACACGTCTACTCCAAAGTTTATGAAATTAAAGGCATTAAACGCTTCCCAGAAATCATTCACCGAACAACACGAGATTCTGAGGTACCAATATCTGACCAAGTCGCCGTCTATATCTGGAATCGTTCCTAACACGCCACCTCAACATCCCGTTCCTCCCAAAAAATCTAAAGTCTACGACTTTCCAGTTTCACCAATCAGATTGGACAAAGGTTTACCACGCCTAAAGGACAAGAGGAATATGGATAAAAAGAAATTTGTGAGTTGATCGTTTAGTTTGTTTATTATTAGAGGTATATTTCTTTTTACAGGCCCGGGACTGTACAGCGCAGTGTTTCCTCACACTGCTAAAGACATCTACGCGCAGGCGAATTAAACCATATGTCAGTCCCGAAATGACATAGCCTGTTTCGAGTGGACGTTAAACCCCATCTCTCTCTCTCTCTCTCTCTCTCTCTCTCTCTCTCTGTGTACAGCGCAGTGGACGCCACTGACTGGCCCGTGGATCCATTCACTTGATTTGATATTTGTTGTTTATTACTTACAATGTCTGTGTTGTTGTCTTGTCCACAGGTTTGTCTTATTGGAACTCGATATTAGAGTAGGCCGTAGCGCCGCTGCCCGGTCAAAATTACCTCATAGCACACTGCATGGGGCATGTCCGTCTTCATTAGCCATGTCGATGCAAATAAGTAGGATTTAAACCTCACATCGTTTCATTCCGGTATATATATTTAAGATATAATGTATTTGTGTAGCAAATTTGTTGTTTATTTACAGGTTAAACAAGCCGTGATACACACGATGAGAAAAGTTTTGATTGAAATAGCAGAATTTAGAAAACGACGCCAACGATTGTTTACATAAGGTATATCCAATTAGTCTGAGTAATAACGGTGACTCAGCGAATTAGGCGTTGTCTCACTGACCAGGTTATCCTGGGATTCGATCCTCGTGTTGTATACGGTTGTGACAAATAAATCTATACTGACCCTCGTGTATTATACGGTGGTGACATTTTCAACTAGGGACCCTTAATCCGGTCCTGGGCACGGACAGGGAGTCTGGCAAGAAACAATATAGTCGTTCGGATTGGAATAAAACCCAAGGTCCCGTGTACACATTAGAGATATCCAACACCCCCACTAAAGTTATTTATGTACAACAGATGGAGACCGTTTAAATTTGTCCCAACAGAACATGGACGTAGACGAGCGTTGCGTGGTTAATCTGAACGTTCTAAATATATCTAAACCCCAACAAGGAAAACGTTTCATCATTTTTCCTCCTTAGATTTCAGATTGGATATAGAAATGGCGATATTCTAATAATATAATGCATTCGTCACACATGTGTGATAAAAACTGATAAATACAAGTGTAACATCCAAATGACACAGTTTTACACGAGATTTCAACATAGATAATGACGGTAATCATGCTCAAACCAGATATTGATATTCACACACACATACACGCACACCCACCTCCACCCCCTCCTCGCATTTACAGGAAAACTTATCAACGCAACATAGGGTACAGACTTTAACGATTTTGGTGTCAAGCATTGGGATCGATATTTTGTATTCCATGATCTTTCCTTCCGCTGTTACGCCCCTTTGCTGTTAATCTTGCGAACACGATAGAGTCAACAGTTTACAATATAATGTTTTCAAGTTTGGTGTGAAGCATTAAATTCATAAACGGATATAACCAATCGATATTTCACGTTCCAGAGTAACGCCCCCTTTTCCCCCAAACCTTGCGAACACGATAGAGATTATAGCCAGGAAAAACTCTATAAACAATCAGCATTCGATGACTTTCCGAACCCACCCATCCCCAGACTCCTTTAACGCGACAGGCTACAGATCTGACGGATTTCTTGACGTCAAATTCGATCAACCATCTACGTTTAACTATTGAAACATTATTGTTGTGTGGGCACATTTCCACGCTTTGCGTGGCTATCTTTTCATTTAATAACAACGTACGTTGTTGCAAAGACTGTTCTATCTGACAAAACCAAAGTAGGTTGTATTGACGCGCGGTCCAAAGCCTGTAGTAAGAGAGTCAGCTTGTTCATCTGGGCTATGTGTGCATGCTTGGTAGACCCCCCCCCCCCCCTGGGATAATGTTCCCCACATGCATAGCTGGGGAATGTTATAATGAATTGATGAAGCATCCGAGTTCCTTAGAGAAGCCGAAATATTGGACTATGACGTAAAATAATGGTTATTTAAATATAATAACGCCGTGAATATTAGATCCTAGACATTCTGCTTACCCAATATGTCCTGGTATTTAAAGGAGCTAAATCGCTAATATTTAGGACCTAGAAATTGACAAAAATGGGTTGCAACGCATATAATAATGTAATATGAATGTATATAAATTGATTTACATTCAATCGTTTCTGTTTTTACTGTAAATTCTAATCAGTTTTGTTCGGCGAAATACGCCAGAAGTCTCATGTGAATGGCAATCTTTAGCATCTGGTTTTTCCAGTCTACACCGATGGTATTTATTGCGCATGCTCTCCAGATAAGAATATAGCTTCACCATTTGACATGACTTGTGGAATATGTCTAGCCCTGTTCTTTGTGGCCCTTGTGCAAATGGCGCTGAAGCGCATTATGGTACACGATTCGTGTACCAATGGTAAAATGTTTATTTTGTCTTGAATATTGGATATCAGAAGCCCATCTTTTCCCTGTAAGTTTACAAGACCAATGTTGATTTGAACTGACAAATAATTCGTGTTTTCAATGTCGAAGATTTTTGATGATATTGAGTTAGAGACTTAGCTACTTTAAATATAATAACGTCGTGAATACTCGTACTGATCTTTATGATCAATTAAATATCTTCAATATTCATGATATCTCCAGTAATTATAAATCCGGTCATATTTCCTATTAACGAGTATTTCTAGATATATTCAACATATAATATACATTAATTATCACCGATAATTCATAATTTACATCCTCTCTACGTCATCAATTAATGGGGTATATCAAACACAGCTTTGTTTGTCTTTATGCCCGCCCACGTTAATGGAGATTTGTCGGTTTCCTTCAAATTTCCCACGAATAAAGACAACAACATTCATAGCGAACAGACAACAGTATTTAGAACGCACACCATGCCGATATGTAGAATGCTATCGGTGGGGGGCGGGGGGGGGGGGGCACGGTGGCTAAGTGAGTAAGACACTCGATTGCTAGTCTGGAGGTCGCGAGTTCGCTCTCGGTATTCGCCGATAAAGTTCATCGGGATTTTCCGACGTGCCCCCCCCCCCCCCTTGTCACTGGTGCGGGATGGAGGGTGAGAGAGAGAAATGGGGTTTAACGTCCACTCGACACAAACTAGGTCATTTGGGGACCAACATATGGTTTAATTTTATTTCAATAATTCGCTTGCACGTAGGGGTCTTTAGCAGTGGGAGGAAACCGAAGGACCCGGAGAAAACCCACGAGGTTGGAGGTGCAGGATGGAGGGCCTGACAAAGACAGCTGTCTAGTCGTTCGGATGGGACAAAAACTTGATAGTATTGATTATTGATTATTAAGATTTATAACCTTAAAACATATTAATATAAGACTATTATTTTGTTGGTTATTAATAGAGTTATCCCACGCATATTTTACTGAATGAAATAAGTTATAATCCACGCATTTTTAAAAAAAAATATACTCTATGATATTTTTTCCACGGAAACACAAACTTTCGGCTTCCATACGAGGTTGGTAATAAGCCCAGTTCGGAGCAGTTCAACAATAGGACGTTAAATCCCATTTCATTTCATTTGTAAACATGCCACCCTATTTTATGGGGCTGGATAACCACGTCTATGTACCTTTCGGCGTTTAATGGTATGTGTTTTTCTCGATTATCAAGTCATACATTGAACTGACAAATGAAATTCCTTTAATTAGCAAATGTTGCCCCAACCCCGATCTTGTCTGGTATACAGGGGGGTTGGATGGCCGAATGGTTAGCACATGTGTGCTGGATCATAAGGTCTATCATTGAGTCAAATGGCGTGGTTTCGAATCCCCGGTTGTACATGGCAAGGAGTAGGGTCGCATGTCCATCCTCGTGAGTTTTCTCCGGTTTCCTCCCATTGCTAAAGATCCCCACGTGTTGATCGAGAAAGTTCCTCTTGTGTGATAGAAATAGCATCCAGTCCATCCGTGCTCTCGTTGGCATGCACGTAAAAGACCCCATGAGAGTTGGGATACGAAGAGAAGTAGCCGACAACACCACCACCCCGGAAACATTTCCTGTTAGGACACTGTATGGCACATTAACAAATATGGAGAAGAAAAATGACTACTTTAACCCCATTTCATTTCCTTTTGGCCTGTTTTCTGACACTAGTTAGTGGTAAATTTGCCATAATGTCCAATCAGGTGTGATCTTAAAACAACAAACGTCATTTGTTAAAGGGGCAAAATCTCTCTATTTTCCAATTTGAAAACACGAATTAGAATTCAGTAATATTTCAATGCGCACCCATGTCGTTGTTGTGCCGTGAAAATATGGGATTCTAATATCTAATATTTAAGAAAAAACGAAATTTTATAATCAGTACACGAGTCGTGTGCTTTATGGTTTCGGGTGCCATTTGTAATGGACAAATAAAAACATACCCTACAAGACAATGCAAAAGTAATTAATAAAGGTTGATTCGCAAACGACAAATAAAAAAAAACAAACCAAAAAACGTGTAGAATGAACCAAGCAGGTGTAAACGACTGCCGTTCGGTTTGAATATAAATCACTATGCATTCATTCATAATAAATTAGTGTGTGTTCTTAGAAGCATTTTCGTCTATTATAAGGTTAGAAAAATAGAGCCATATGCCCTTTAAGTAAGCTTGTTGAAGATAGACGATCGACTGTAATGGAAGTAATACGCCGGACTTATTCTATCCATCGTCTTTGATTTTTTAAATCCCTCTTGAACGAAAATCTTTTTTTATGATGGTATAAATCGATTGAAGGTAAATGAGGTGAAGAATTAACCTTTTACTTGTAACATTAGAGTTTAAAAGCCGAGGAAATTCTAGCACCGTTTTATGTAATATAATTAAAGATTGCTTCAAGCTACCCATTATACAGTTTCATGAAGCAATATTTAAAGAAAAACTAATTTCAGATTACTGTGATAAATAGAAACACGAGTACATCGAAACGGGAAGGGGGCCACGGTGAGTAAAGTACTGGGTAACCATGGTCACGGGTTCACTCCAACTTATGGAAATGAAATGAAATGAAATGGGGTTTAACGTCCTACTGTTCTGCTCCTAAACTGGGCTAATGAAGACAGGCATACGCCATACAGTTTGCTATTAGGGAAATTTTGCCCGGGCAGCGGCACTATCGCCTACTCTTATATTGAATTCCAACTGCCAAGGGATTTTTTACGTGCATTCCAATGTATACATGGGACCTCGGTTTTTCGTCTCATCCGAAGGACTAGACAGCTGTCCTTGTTAGGCCCTCCGTCCTGCATCACTGACAAGGGGGAACCACGCCGGAAAATCTGGATGAACTTTCTCGGCCAATGCAGGGATCGAACACCCGACCTCCAGGCTAGCGAGCCAGCGTCTTACCCACTTAGCCACGTGATCCCCCCAACCCAACTTATGGACGAGCAACTTTAATTAGAGATTGTTAGAGGCTATCCGCTATATATTCAGATTACATACTAAGATACATAGAAAGATAAGTACATCGAAGGGGGCCACGGTGAGGAACGTGCTGGTTCACTAACCCAGTTATCTCGGGTTCGATAGTACTGTTGGACTAGAAAGTTCGTTGTGATTTGTAGTCACGGAATGCCTGGCAAGAGACAGCGTCTATTCGAGCCGTAAAGTCTTGATGATATCATGGGGCTTAACATTCTATTTATCTTCCCCGACCGGGAGAATTTTGCCAAAATAGCGGCGTTACAGGCTACGCTTCTTCGAATGCCAAATGCCACGGGTTCCCCAACGGACATGCCAGCGTGTAGACGTGGCGTCGGTTTTTCTTCATATCCTGATCCTTTCCAGGTCCCGAGGAACGTTTTTCGCCAACACCAGGATCGAACCTAGTACCACTATTTAATGGGCCAACACCGGGACCGAACCTTGTTCCACTATTTAATGGGCCAACACCGGGATTGGACCTTGTACCACTATTTAATGGGCCAACGCCATGACTCCATTGTATCCTCTATGATTTATAATGAACATTAAACATACATTATGACGTCACATTAATAATGACGTCATTGTAATAATCATATTAAACATACATTATGCAAGAGCTAAATCTGCCTAGTGCATGTCTTTCATTAGGCCCAGAATGTTATATAAACCTATTAATTAGACATTTATTAAACATACATTATGCAAGAGCTAGATCTACCTAGTGCATGTCTTTCATTAGGCCCGGAATGTTATATAAACCTATTAATTAGACATTTATTAACTTATCCAGGCCATAACCAACTCTTGATGGCATCGGATACTCGAGATTTTGAATAGATTAAAATGGTTCGCCATTTAAAAATATAATTTAAAAATGGGAAAGGGAGGCTAAGTCTCGAATATACCAGTGCCCTGGTTACCACAATGCACACATCTTGTCAAAACTACAATCAGTGATAAAGTAATCTGAATGAAATGTTCAAATTATCCATTTTACATGATCTATTTTCGAACTATTATAGTAAGAATGGCGAGCTGTTTATCTAAATCTTAATTAATGTATGTTTAAGTATTTCCTGAAGATTAACAATACGTTTAATAACATGTTTATACATTATTTAGCTTGGTCTGCTCATTAACCTTCTCCAGCGTTCTCTAGACTCGTAGTAGTAATCAGCCTCTGAAACAAGACACACAAAACCGATATCGCTAAATCAACGCAGTTTGCCTTCATTTTGGTCGTCCCATTCCTGAAAACGGAGAACCATAAGGGTCCAATGAAAAGATATTCGCCAAATACGGGTACAGTATCCAATACGTTGGGGTCTGTATCCAATACCTGTGGGTATCCTTTACGTAGGGGTCATCCGGTTTCTGAAAGGGTTTGCTGGTGTTCCTCGTGATTTTCCAGTCTGGTATCCCCTTGTCATTGGCAAAGCCTGGCCAGGAACATTGTCTAGTCGCTAGGATAGGACGAAAAAATCAGGTTATGTTTACACGTTGACGTGCACGTAAAAGAGCCCCTCATAGCTGGAATTCGATGAGGAGTTAACAGAAACTCAATGTGGAGCACAATATCCCCCTTAGCACACTGAATGGCGTGTATCCGTCTACCGTTAGATCTATTTACCAAGGCCACCTGAGGATTTCCTCAAGGTCACAAGATGTAAATAGATCTGACCGTTCGTAATTATTAGCCTGGTGTTCGTGTGCCGGCAAGTTCGGCGTTGAATCTGATTACAATATATTTCTTTATAATCTCACCTGGAGTCAGGTGTAATATAATAACCCGGCATTATGATCATCAGACCAGGTATTAAAACCATAATACGAAACATCAATCACCGTGAAATACGAACCACCTTGTTTCTGAACGGTTAACAATGACAGAAACCATACAGAATATAAAACAATATATATATAGATAAACATTGTCTGGAATAGGGGGGTTGGATGGCGCGCGCTGTATCATAAAGTCTGTCATTGAGTCGACTGGCGTGGTTTCGAATCCCCGGCTGTACGTGGCAAGGAGTAGGGTCGCCTGTCCAACCTCGTGGGTTTTCTCCGGGTCCTCCGGTTTCCTCCCACTGCTAAAGACCCCTACGCGCAAGCGAATTATTGAAATAAAATTGAAACAGGTGTTAGTCCCGAAATGGCCTAGTTTGTGTCGAGTGGACGTTAAACCCCATTTCTCCCTCTCTCTCTCTCTCTCTCTCTCTCTCTCTGTCTGGAATATAACACGACAATCATTTACTTGTCACCGAATACATCTCTATAGACAGACAGTCAATCTGAGAACTTGTCACTGAATACATCTCTACGGACAAACAAACAATCTGACAAGTACAGATTACAAATTTATGCTACTGGGGACAAAATCTTAGAGTGGTATTTACAGATTAGGAAACACATTAACACAGAACAATTGTTTTATGAGAAAACAGTCATTGGTTTTATCATAAAAACACGACGTTTCGACAAGTATACGCTTATCGTTATTAAGCAGAATGACTGGTGTGTTGTCAGTTGAAATGTTTCATCAACACATCAGTCATTTTTGGTCATAGACCTGAAAGGGGGAATTATTGTAATAAACATCACGCAGACTGACCAGGGAAGAGAACATTATTGTACACAAAGAAGATCTCGTGGACTGGCCAAGGATTTGAAAGGATTAACTGCGAGTCATCTTATAAGAAAAAGTCTTAAGTGAAGATTTGAAAAGACAGATCTCATCTACTGACCTGGGTTTGAAAAGGAATCCATTGCAACCCGTATTAAACAATAAAGTGCGACAGTCTTCATTAGCCCAGTCAGTGCAGATCAGTAGGACGTCAACCCCCATTGCATTTCTCTAGAAGCGAAAATATGATTTGAAACGGAAATCACTGCGATCCGTCTTATATAATAAAGTTCAAGTGTGACTGTCCCTAGAAGAGATCGGCTTGATGAGAGAGGGAGAGAGGGAGAGAGAGAGAGTGAGAGAGAGAGAGTGGGAGAGAGGGAGAGAGAGAGAGAGAGGGAGAGAGAGAGAGAGAGTGAGAGAGAGAAACTAGGTCTTGATAAGCCAAGTCGGTGCAGGACAATAGGTCGTTGAACTCCATTTCATTTCATTTCTTAGAATTGAAGATATGACTTGAGAAAAAAAACCCTCAGAAGACTTTAAATTAACCGATTTCCTTACTGTCATATCTCTGTTGATCGATAACTGACGCTGTAAACTGCTTCTATAATAACTGACGTAGATAGGAAGACCACAGGCAATGTTCTTCTCCTATTCTTATTTTATTTTTATGTTTTGATAATACCGTATTAGATGAACAGACGATTGACCTAAATGTCAATATGTCGTATTCCCATAGAAAAGATTTAATAAAAACTATTGTCATCAAATGTCAACGCTTCGTTTACATGCAGTCTTAATATGTACACTTAATGACATAAAATAGAAATGAAATTAAATGAAATGAAATGGGGTTTAACGTCCTACTGTTCTGCTCCTAAACTGGGCTAATGAAGACGGGCATACGCCATACAGTGTGAATTTTGCCCGGACAGCGACACTACGACCTACTCTTATATCGAATTCCAACTGCCAAGAGATCTTTTACGTGCACGCCAATGTGTACACGGGACCTCGGTTGTTCGTCCCATCCGAACGACTAGACATAGCTGTCCTTGTCAGGCCCTCCGTCCTGCATCACTGACAAGGGGGGTCCACGCCGGAAAATCTGAATGAACTTTCTCGGCCAATGCAGGGATGGAACACCCGACCTCCTGGCTAGCGGGCCAGCGTCTTACCCACCTTAGCCACGTTGACCCCCGACATAAAACAGGATTTAATGTTTCTACTTTTCTGTCCCAACCGGGTTAAATGAAATGGGGTTTAACGTCCTACTTTTGTGCACCAACCGGGATATAATGAAATGAAATGGGGTTTAACGTTCTACAATTCTGCTAATGAAGACGGGCATACACTATGCATTTTGTAATGAGGGTACTCTTGTCTAGATCGTGGTTCTTTTACGTGCACATTAACGTTCAGAGTGGACCACTGTTGTTCTTCCTACTTGAACGACCAGGCGCAGTGCCATGCCCTTCACCACTGATAAGATCCCTATAAACTTTCTCGGTGAAAACCGTGATTGAACCCAGGATCCCGTGGTTATTGAGTCAGCGCCTTACTCACTGAAAAAAAGTGACCCGAGGAGTACCACGATCGTACCCGGCATCGTCGGATGGTGGGTAAATTTATGTTAGTTCAAGCAGTTGAACCGGGTTGTGCCCGTAACTAGGGAGTGGTAGGCCATCACCACCAGGCCTATATTACTCCCCGGTCGGAGCTACCCCTATACACCAAATTACAACATCGGAACAAGCCTAGTGTAATCGCCAACCCTGAACAGACAGACAAACAAACGACAGTCACGACGTCTTACTCACTAAGCCACCGCGTATTAAACAGGTTAAAGCTAAAATAACGACCTATATGCGTAAACATTATTATGATGATTTGAAATGAAGCAGCGTATGCTAGATTCCCACGATCCGTGCTACGACTGAACTCGTGGTTTTAATCGTGGAGTAATCGTGGTGATCCTATCAGGTCTTATCACGTAGCAGATCATGGAATCAATAGGAACAATCCTATGGTAACTCATCACACGGCAGTGGGAAACTGGCTTGAATGGGATCAAAATAACTGGATTGGTAAGTACACCACACACAACCAATTACACAAGATAAACCTTCGGACACCACACACAACCAATTACACGAGATAAACCTACGTACACCACACACAACCAATTACACAAGATAAACCTTCGGGCAATCTACAGACAGCACAAACAACAAATACACATCATAGATCGAGTGAATGGATCCGGGGGCCGGCCGTGAGCGTTCACTACATACCGCCATCTAAAACGTTCTATCTCGTGACCTAATAAAGATAAATCTTAAAACCACCAAGGGCGATAACCTAGAATTTATATTTATTAAAAGTCCATTCATTCCTTCAGGTCATATGCGACCCATTTTCATGCCCAGTGGGATTTCCGTTGTCTTCTATTGTATAACGGATGTGAAATTGAATGAGTTGAATTTGGCTGATATGTTTGACTTCCGGTAGTCTTCCGATAGGCTTCCGATAGGCTTCCCATAGTGTTGGACGTTTTGTACAGACAATCCCTCAAGTAAAAATAGCAATCAACAGAAATGAAATGAAATGTGGTTTAGCGTCTTAGATTTCTGCAATGTGGTATGAAGGAAGTTGTCCCGGGCAGTGGCGTTACGGCCTTATCTTCATTGACCTCCAAGTACCAACGATTTCATTATGTGCACGCTAGGGTATACACGTGACCTAGGATTTTCGTACCACCTGAACGACTAGATGCAGTTCCTTTCCGGGCTGACAAGGGGACACCAGACCTGAAGACTCCGGGGATTCTCGGCGTACACCGGGATCGAACTCGCCACTTCCTGGTTAGTGAACCAGTCCCATGTCTACTGAACCATTGTAAAGTTGGGCGTTCTAGATATAACCCCTGAAAATCAACAACCTCTGCAGGATTTCCAGCGAGAAACCAGGTTCGTCTGCCTTCAAAACATGGGAAGATTTGACTGTGTAGACGGACATTTCCTCGAGTAGATTTTGTTTTTGTAACCAATTAATTATGAAAAGTAATATCTGTGCGTATTCCTTCTGGAACCTTGAACACTTTGTCTTATTCATTTTTGAATTTCGGTTGTATATATTTAAAAGTGATAGTTTGTTGGCTATAGGAAACCAAAAGGTAACTTATCAATTTTAAAATTAGCCAGTAAGGAATGTAATGGTACTTGGTATTTGGTGTAATTTTAGAATAATTTAATAACGACCGATCAGTTACAAGAGCTTTAATAATGGTAATATTAACAAGTATTGTGTTATTATGAATTTTACAACAATGGATATAATTTCTAGCCGTGGGTAAAACAGGTAGTATGTAAAATAGCAAATCAACTTAAAATGTGTATATCATGGTAAAATTATAATTGCTGATGCACAATGTTGCTCGGTTACCTTCTACTGGGCATATACGACTGATGTACGGTGTTGCTAGGTTACCTTATACACTGTTGAACGGTGTTGCTAAGGTCACTTCTACCCCGAGGAACGGTGTTGCTAGATAACAGTCTTCTGAGCATATGCGGCTTCTGAAATCCAAGTCGAAACTATTAAAAACAAGTCTACATACGTAGCATGTTATAACACTTCTCATTGCAGATGTTACTCGGCTAAAAATGGTTTTGTTAAACCTGAAATTCGAACTCGTGATTCTAAATGAGAGGGAATGATGAAACTTGGTGAACAGTTTCATTATATCCATACATTTACAAATTTCTGTGATGAGCGATTCTCTTGTTCCTTCCTATTTAAAGAAAATAATTGTGCAAGTAACCGTAGAGTGGCGTATTTTTATGAGAAGTAAGTTGAGATACAGCAACCTCATTGATGGATTCAGTCAGACAATTTGTGAATGAATTATTTTCATGGTAACATGCTATTACTGGTTCAATCTATAAGGTCAGTGAGTACAAGTTAATCTAGAATGGAAACGAAGATAATTACTTGTCACTTTGCTGTCATTATTCACTAATGGACGTGGTAATTACTACAGACGTAAGACCAAGTAGTGAAACCAAGTGGTGACAAGTTAGACGCCAATTCTCTCTAACTATACGATGGCCAAATGTGTTGAGGGGGGGGGGTAACTAAAAATACGAAATGAAATGGGTATTAACGTCCTACTGCTCTGCTCCGATTGGGTTAATGAAAACGGGCATACAGTGTGTTATGAGGGAAATTTTACCCAGGCAGCGGTTTTTATATCGAATTCCAACTGCCAAGGGATGACGCCAATGCGCCCTTTGTGGCTGTAACTGGGTCATTTTGCTCCGAGTGGAAAGTGATATTTCTCTTGAGTTCTTTAACTGTGATATCTAAAACGTGGGTCGAGTTTAAATAACAACTATGTGATTACTGCGTAAAAAAAGTGGAAGATTTTTAGGAATATTTTTGGATTAACATGTTTTCAAGGTTTTGGACAGAAAATTTCCGTTCAATATGAACATGTTTGTGCTATTTTTAGTATCTGCTTTGTCGGCGTCAATACCAATCTTAAGACTTGTAATCTGTCAAGACTAAATACTAGTCGGATGAACCATAGAGTTAACAATGTTTATTACGTTAACTTGTTGAATTGGTGTATAATCACCTACTTATTTCAGAAATTAGCCTTTCCACTCACAAGTGTATATAACTATTGCCTCATTGCACTTTAAGCATGCGTTTGGGTGGATTTAGCGCTCTACTACATTATTTTTTACTCGGGACCTCGGCTTTTCGTCTCATCCGAATGACTATACAGCTGTCCTTGTCAGGATCGAACACGCGACCTCCAGCGAGCCAGCGTGTTACTAACTTAGCCACAACTATAATGAAGAACATTCTCTTACAGTTATAGGAAGTCGGGCTGTCTTGATTGAAAGTATAAGGGATTCTCTAATCGTTTGAGATCTTAAGGTATGTCATTGAGTCAAGTAGCCTGTGCCTCACACGGAGTCCGGTCGACTGTGGAACCTCATGAATTTTCTCCAGGTTATAGACGCTTTACACACAAGAACATTATTGTACCATGTGTTAATAACCTAGTGTGTGTTCTCTCTGTCTCTCTCATCCTTCTCTCTCTCTCTCATCCTTCTCTCTCTCATCTCTCCCAGCCCTCCTCTCTCTCTATCGCTCTCTGTCCCTCTATCCCTCTCTCATCCCTCTCTCTCTCATCCTTCTCTCTCTCCCAGCCCTCCACTCTCTCTCTCCCACTCCCTCTCCCAGCCCTCTCTATCTGGCTCTGTCTCCCCCTCTCTTTGTGTGTGTCTCTCTCCCTCTCTCTGCATATGTTCTCTCTCTCTCTCTCTCTACCTCTCTCTCTCTCTGTCTCTCTCTGTCTCTCTGTGCATATGTTCTCTCTCTCTCTCTCTCTCTCTCCCCCCCCCTCTCTCTCTCTCTCTCTCTCGCCCCCCCTCTCTCTCTCTCTCTCTCTCTCTCGCCCCCCCCCCCTCTCTCTCTCTCTCTCTCTCTCTCGCCCCCCTCTCTCTCTCTCGCCCCCCTCTCTCTCTCTCTCTCTCTCTCTCTTTACATGTTTTTCATGCACGAAATTGATCGCTAAATGAACTATAAGAGAAATAGTTACAAGGATGATACCCGTCAGTTATGTTTTACTATTTATATCGAGAGTAAGAAGTATTTTATATAAAAACATGTGATGATCCGATAATAAATTGACCGTAGTTTAGTGGAGCAATAGGGGAAATAGGTCATGTTTATCACATGTACTGATAGGGTGGGTTACGTGACAGAAGGCATGGTGTGTTATAGTCACATTCACCTAGATAATGTAACACGTGGACCTTTAATATATTTAAACACGTGACCTTCATGTTTACAACTGTTTTTAATGAACAAAGTTTAAGCCTTGGTTATATATTTACACCTGTAGAATATTGGTGAACCCCGTCACGCTGTCGACGCTTACATAGTCAGCTGTATTAATAGATGAAATTTAGACACGTGCCTATATTCATTTAAGTTATTTGTATAATAATAATTCATAAAACCAGATTCTTACGTTTAAAGTGAAATGAAATGAAATACGGTTTAACGTCCTACTGTTCACTCCGACTCGGCCATACAGTGTGCAATAAGGCACATTTTGCCAGGACAGCGGCGCTACGGTCTACACTTGTATTGAATTCCAACTGTCAAGCGATTGTTTACGTGCACGTCAATGTGTACACGTGACCTCGGTTTTTCGAACGACTAAACAACTGTCCTGGGGCCTGTTTCACGAAATTTTAACTAAGATAAAATACAAATTTTAGTAATTTGATTGGACAATATTAGATTGATTTTAGTGCTTAGCCAATCAAAATTGAAGTATCTACTAAAATCTGGATTTTATCTTTAGTTAAAATTTCGTGAAACAGGGCCCGGATCAGACCCTCCGCCCTGCACCACTGACATGAGGATACCCGCGACCTCCAGACTAGCGAGCCATGCAGTTTCTTGCTCACTGAGCTAGCGTGGCTCTCTGTTAACTTTATCCTTTTTCGCCTTTGATAAATTGATAATACTGTAATGTAGTCGTATATTGTCGTCACCTCGTTCGTCTCTTGGTCCGGGAAGCCACGGTGGCTTAGTGAGTAGGGCGTTGCCTCGTTAACAGCGAGATTCCGGGTTCGATCCCTGCTTCGGCCGGAAACGTTAACTGTCATTTTCCGGCGTGGTTCCCCCTTGTCAGTGATGCAGGACGGAGGACCTGGTAAGAGACAACGTATAGTCGTTTGGATGGGATGCAAAACAGGGGTACCGTGTACATATTGGCGTGCGCGTAAAAAAATCCTTGACAGTTAGAATTTGAAATAAGAATGCACCACAATCTACACTGAACCAATTGTATATGTTGTTTACGTCGGTAAGACGAAGATGCCGACTGTTAATTATTTCTAGAGTTGCAATTTGTAGAATTTTTCTGGACGCTCTGACGAAAACATTGATCATCTGATCTGTTAGAAATTTATATTTATTGTTCACTTGCCCCTTGAAATTGAAACAATTTCCATTAAATGGGCCGCGTTTATTTTTGTAGAATCTTTAAGAGTTATTGTCCTTGTTTGCAAAACAACATTATTATAGTATAACTGGGTATTGTAAATACTTCCTTTACCAACAACAAACTAAACATAAGACAACTTCCCGGACGACTTGGACTGCTGCTTCGTTGCGTGGCGACCTTTACGCATACTAAACTTAGGCTGTCTGTCTACAGTTAGCTCCGCTTGACAACAGACATTTTAAGTCCTAAATCGACGATTTTAGTCGAAAACACTAAATATATTTCGAGAATTTTGTGAAGTATTTATTCTGTTTTCATTTAATAGAATTAAAAAGGTGTAATTAGTCTTTGTGTGTAAAACAAATATACTAATTTTTGGATATGGCGGCCATTCAAGACAGAGATTTATTCTCAAAGTATGAAGTATGACGTAGATGGATCTCTGTGTGCAGAATGAACCTATACTACCCGACTTGATACAGATGAGATCTTGATTACTTCGTCGCTTGACAACCTATCTTGATTACTTTGTTGCTTGCCAACCTATCTTGATTACTTCGTCGCTTGACAACCTATCTTGATTACTTCGTTGTCTGCCAACCTATCTTGATTGCCTCGTTGCTTGACAACCCATCTTCATTACTTCGTTGCCTAACAACCCATCTTGATTGCATCGACGTCTTTGAAATAGATGAATCGGTTGAGTTTATCCTGATTCTAAGCCTGTAAATGAATCTACCATTATACTATCTTGTTACTGTGGATACCTGGAACACGTCACTTCCTGTTTGTATGAGATATATGATATAGTTATTTACCAAACAAATCATCCCTACATACAATACTTACCATTCTTTCTAGCCCAGTACACTGATAGGTGCTTGTAATTTATATCGTAAGTCAACTGCTACAATTTAACTGCTCGAATTTAACATTGGGTCATCTACCATAGCTTAACGCATGTCCAATGCCAGAAGTTACGCAGCGCCATGTGCCAGATCTGAACGTTGGTTAAACTGTACGTCAACTTAAGTCAAGACTAAAGTTCCGCGCAAGTAAATTGATAAATAGGCCCCATGGTACGTCCCTAGCTTAATCAACGTAAAGAAGCACGACACGAAGATGGTCATACGCCATGCAGTGCTCTATGAGGAAAATTTTGCTCGGACAGCGCCGCTAAGACGCCTACTCTTATTTCGAATTTCAACTGTCAAGGGTTCCTTTACGGGCCCGCAGCATATCAATGCGTGCATCGGATCTCGATTTTTTGTCCTATCAGAAGGACTAGACATTGATCCGCCCCAGTGTAGAGAGTTCAAGGTGGTTGATATTGCATGACTATATATACATTGTTATCTATATACTGGCTATAACCAGCTGTATGTGCATCTACCAGTTTCCTACGTGTCAATCACCTGAACACAATTGTATGCAGTTATTGGTGACCTTTCACTCACCCTCGGAGAGTCAGCCGTCTGCTGTTTATTATTGATAGCATGTTTATAATATCTACGTATGCTTTTTTTTTATCTTGAATATTTTACCTGAATGACTTTACTAGTCATAATTTACCCGAATGAGTTTACTAGTCATAATTTGCCCGAATGACTTTACTAGTCACAATTTACCACCCCAATTATAATGACAATATAGCTTTAATATGGAATATATATATACATGTATATTTTAATCAAGTATATATATATATATGTAGTCGAGGTCATTGAACTGTTGTTTAAGCCGTTTATTGACCACCCAGTCTCTATTAACCTGATACAAACGTAGATTACATGTATATCATATTATTATTATACAGGACGACACCCCCACACATAGTCTCATCTGGATTCAGACTACTTCTCTCTCTCTCCAGTACAACGTTATCACCAATTTCATCTCATTTAGTTAAACCTAGTGAGTTGGATGACAGAATGGTTAGCCGCGTAGGTGTTGTATCATTACGTCTGTCATTGAGTCACATGGTATGGTTTCGATTCCCCCGGTTGTACGTGACAAGGAGTAGGTTCACCTGTCCAACCTTGGGTCTTCTCCGGATACTACGCCCCCCCCCCCCCATTGTTAAAGATCCCCACGCGCAGGTGAATTATTTAAATGGAATTGAACATTGAACCATATGTTTGTATCGAGTGGACGTCAAGACCCATATCTCTCCCTCTCCCTTGTTTATTAATTATTTCTAATCTATGTGTCTGGGTGCCCGGATGTTCTAACACATACCCTGTAGATCATAAGGTCTCCCTCTCCCCCCACTCTCTCCCTCCCTCTCTCTCTCTCCCCCCACTCTCTCTCTCTCTCTACTTCACCCCTCTCTCTCTCTCTCTCTCGTTAAACCCAACTTCAATTAAATTCTGTAATAAATCTATAACATTTCTTGGCCTATAATATTTCTTTGAAAATCCCGATAACCTTAATCTTTATTAAGAGACCAAAATGTCACAATCGTCTGATAAAACATATTCAAGTCGGTTGACCGTCACGATTTATTTCTATGCGCCTGGTCAGTAGGAATCAATAGGATATGACGTCAAGTTCCTTATAGGGGATTTCCCGGCATTTTTGTTTATTGTTCGTATCTGGGATGGGTTTTTTTTTACATATCTATCGAAGTTTCTTTTAAAAACTAATACACAAAATGCTGCATTAATAATCTTTTAGAGAGAGAGAAATGGGGTTTAATAATGTTCTCCATATCTGTCTTACCGGCCCTCGATATCTTCTATTTTCACAGGTCCCTATAAGTATTAAAAGGGTTTAAAAAGTGATTTAGATAATTAAAAAAATATATATTTATACCGTACGCAACGTGCTTGGCTAGCACGAGTATATATTTGACACGACCATTACATTCACATGAACATCCGTTTACTAGACATACGAGAAAGTCGTTCAAAACGTTTTACCCTCTGGGGTTAAAAAAACGACAAGTCTGTATTTTCTCCAAAGTTTTTATATTAATGGCGTCATTTGATACACTATTGATGATCGAGAGGCTCGAATGGAAAATGTAACCGGCACACCACTGATCAATAAGTGTCCAAGTGATTTTTATTTTGAACTACTAGATCACTGCCCTTGACAGGCCCTCAGTCCTGCACCACCGACAAGGGGAAACCAATTTTGAGCTACAATAGATCATAATTTAAAGACTGATTCTGATTTTTCAAACTTTGTCGATCCATATTAGAATATATGTTTATTTTCATCTGGCGAAAACAAATCCCCCACCAAAACAAAATGTGTGAAAATCCACATGTGTCTAAAATAACAGTGACGAAATATAGTAAATGTCGGTGAATTGGAGGGGAATATGACACTTCTCTGGTAGGTTTGTGGCGTTCTAGGGGGACAAAGCTGTGACTGGCGTGCAAGGCCTATTCTATTCTTCTTGATAGTTGTGGGGGGTTGGGTCTGTCATTGAGTCAAGTGGCGTGGTTTCGATTCCCTGCCTGTACGTGACAAGGAGTAGAGTCGCCATTTCAGCCTCGTGAGTTTTCTCCCGGTCTTTAGTTTTCCCCTACTGTTAAATACCCCTATGTTAGTCTCGAAATAACTCTCTCTCTCTCCCCCTCTCTCTCTCTCTCTCTCTCTCTCTCCCCCTCTCTCTCTCTCTCCCCCCCCTCTCTCTCTCTCTCTCTCAATGTCATTCTGACACTACAAAACCTTGAAAGTTTAACTCTTAATTCACAGAAACAAAAAAACAGATAATTTTTAAAATGTAAACCAGGACGTAAAAGTTAAAAATAAGAGAAGACATTATTTCCTACTATTTTTATATTTATTGATAATCCGTACAGGTGAAACGATGAGACATTTGTCATTTCTCTTCAAACTTTAACAATAAAAATAAATAAGCTTCTAAAACTTAATTTTAAAAAAAACCCACACTATTATTTTAATCGAGAGAGAGAGAGAGAGAGAGAGAGAGGGGGTGCTAACATACGATAGTTGGAAGAAACCGGAGGACCTAGAGAAAACCCACGAGATTCGACAGGCGACCCTACTCCTTGTCACGTAGTACATGTTTGTGGTGATCGGGATCACGGCACATGACAACTGACTTGACTAATTGGCCAATCTTATTATCTGATTAGGCGTTAAATCATGTTTATACATATGCTCGGGTCACATTGGCTAGTTGGGTAAGACGCTGACTGGCTATCCTGGACGTCGGGTGGTCGATCCCTACAATGGCCTAGAAAGTTCATCACGATTTTCATTATCTCTCAACTATAATAGCGAGAACTAACCGTTCTTTAATCTTACATAGTGTAGCTTTAAAAAGATATGATGAAATGAAAATTTTCGATTTGTCTTCAGACACTTTAAACAAGCCAGAGACAGCTATAATTATTGGGTCAAATCTTTGAATGAGTTTCGTTTTAATCCCATTGATATTAGATTTTTGTTTTCTTCGTTAACAAATTTGCGTACATTTTAGCGTGCTTGATAATAATAAGAGAATATGTTGAAACGCTGTGCTTCTCTAATAAGAAATTGTGTTCTTTTAATGTGTTTCTCCATCGCTAAATGACAAGATTGTGGGGAGAATAGAATGAAATGAAATGGGGTTTAACGTCCTACTGTTCTGCTCCGACTGGGATAATGAAGGCGGGCATACGCCATGCAGCGTGCCATGCAGCGTGCTATGAGGGCAATTTTGCCCGGCGGCGGTGCCACGGCCTACTCTTATTTCGATTACCAACTGAAAAGGATTCTTTTACGTGCACGCCTCGAGAAAATGTAGCTATTGTCCCAAAATTGTTAGTAATAGTTGATGGTTACATTAAGATTTTTATAGTAGCTACGTGTTGATTATCAGATAAATCTGATGTAATTGAAAATCAGGGGCGTCTCTAGGATAATGAGCAACAGGGTGGTTGGGAGGGGGAGGTGTCCAACATCAAGTTTGGTATGAGGTCTCGGGGGATTACCCGAGGATCTAATATAATCAGAATCTGTGAGAAAAGATTTCAACTCGTCTAGGATAAGAGTGGAGTGAGACCAGCATGGTGGTAATGCCACACACGTTTGTTTGTTCGAGTTTGGTGGGAGGGGGGGGGGGCGAATGGGTTATAGCACATGCGCGCTCTATCATAAGGTCTGTCATTTCGATTCTACGGTTGTACGTGACAAGGAGTAGGGTCGCCTGTCAAACCTCGTGGGTTTTTTGTCCGGGTCCTCCGGTTACCTCCCGTTATTGAAACATAATTGAACTATGTGTTAGTCCTGAAATGACGTAGTTTGTGTCGAGTGGACGTTAAACCTCCCCCTCTCTCTCTCTCTCTCTCTCTCTCTCTCTTCTCCCCTCTTGTACGATGTTATTTCAATGAATGTATTAGGACAATGCTGTGCGGGAGTAGGGGAGGGTCCGCCATTCGCCCCACCCCCTCTCTGAACACGCGCCTGTTTTTAAATATCTAGATCTGAAGTGATATTGTTTAAATAACACGTATCACGAGTGTTACATGCATCTGTTCTAATTTAATCTAAAGAACTGACCAATTTTTAAAATAGAAAATAACCTGATTGATTTATAAATATAAGTCAATGTCTCAATGTATATTACATCTGAGTCGCGGTTTCACTCAGTACCCTGTTTGGGGCGGTTCCTTGTACATGCATTAATATAACAAACAATCAGTTCGCCCATTTAACTAATTTTATAACAATCGTGACTTGATCTAGTTTCAATATGAAATGTTGTTCCAATGCTTGATTATTATTATTTTTAATATTGTTATTATCATTATTAATATTGTTATTATCATTATTAATATTGTTATTATCATTATTATTACTATTAGTAATATAGTTATTATTAGTAGAAGTATTACATATTGTTATTATTATTAGTAGTAATATTGTTGTTATTATTATTATTGTTTTTTTCTTAATTGTAGAAGTTCTTCAAAGATTTGAATTAAAGAACTTATATTTCTTCATATATACATAATTATATAAACAAATGATTGTAGAATATTATTTGATCGGAATTCGTCCCACACTGTTTTTTTCCTTTCTCAATTTTCGTCAAGGTCGCTGAGATATAAATGAGGATAGGGCATTGGGATTAGGTTCAGGGTTAAGGTTGGGATTAGCGGTAGTCCTGTTTACATCTCGTGAGAAAAACTGAGCCGGCCTTATCATTTGGCAAAAATATTTATAAAGACATTTTAGAAGGTAAACGAACGATTCAGATATATTAAACCATTTTAGCGGAAATAATAAGGTAACGATCACAAATATAAACACCCTAACTCTGCACGTATCACCATGGCTACATTTACGTCATACTTTCGTTTGATATTGCAGGTGTTAGGTTGGTGTGTCCCAACATTATATAAATTTGGTAAACAGTCGTTCCAGTTGCAACTCGACTCGTGACCTTTTCAACTGCAACTCAGATGATTTTGTTAATGATTACGGTGTCGATGTAACTTTCGCGAATGTATAAATTCACTGTCTGCAATTTATTAGCTGACTTTTGGGCGAGTGAGAAGACAGGGAAATATCAAACTGATGTTTGAAATGAAATGGGGTTTAACGTCCTACTGTTTAATGCCCGGGCGCTGTCAATAGTTTTTGTAAGTACACGCCAATATGTACATGCGAACTCGTTTTTTTCGTCCCATCCGCACGACTATACGTTGTACCCTATCAGGTCCTCCACGCCGGATGGATCGAACACTGGATCCCCAGGTTAGCAAACCAACTTTTTACTTACCGAGTCAAGTCTGTGGCTCCCTAGAAACTGTTCCATTACCGGTAATATCTAAACTTGTTCATGAGCCTGGAAAACGATGGACCGAGAAATACCGCGGAATAATTCCTACGGCTCTGCCAATTAAAACACTGTTTAGTAATGGGACACGTTGTCGTGAACGCGCAAGAACCCTGATACCTTGTTAGTCTCATGATGACCTAATTAAATGTGACGCCTGTCCAACCTCGTGGGTTTTCTCTGAGTCCTCCGGTTTTCGCCCACTGCGCTAAGACCTCTATGCGCAAGCGAATTATTGAAATAAAATTAAACCATATGTTAGTCCCGAAATGACAGCTAGGTTGTGTCGAGTGGACGTTACCCCCCCCCCTCTCTCTCTCTCTCTCTCTCTCTCTCTCTCGCTCTCTCTCTCTCTCTTTAAATGTGTTTCATTGATTGTGTATTAGTTTACTATGTTGTGGGTGACAGCAATGAACGGAATTTTGTCTTCATAGGCTTAAATGATAATTTCTATTTTCTATGATCATATGTGCGTAATTTAAGCGTCCCCGGGAGTGCAGAGAGGAAGCAGAGGTGTCAAGGGCCCTGAGCATCCATTTCTTGGTAACTGTGTGAGTGTGTTTGGGGGGAGAGGGGGGCATCTAAACAATGAGCGACATTAAATGAAGATTTGTTTTAAATTATCGCTATTAACTCTGCCATAATCAGTTTCAATAAAAAAAAAAAGTTTGTATTATCCGATTTTACATATTTAAAATGTATCCCTTTGACATATTTCTGCGTATTAGGTTCTATACTAGTCACGCGAGCACAATACCCCTCCGCCCCACTGTCAAGGTGCAAGCTATTTTTACCTAACAGCGGTGTTCCATCAACACTGTAGGGACTCCTAACATCCAAGAGTATAATTGACGTCAATTATTACTGGTAAAAACATATTTAAACTGACGATACAAAATAGCCTACTATGTGTTAAACGTCACTTCTTCCTACCCCGTCATGTAATCGTGGGCTTGTAGCCTTTATTGATACGACACGTTTTGACCTTTGACCTACGTGCAGGATGTACAGGGGTGTATGACGTCAATGACTTATCTACGGCAACAAGTGATATTTACAGTAGCGTTTCTTTTCGCGGTATTTTTCTCGTTTTAACAAGCGGTATAGTTCGACCTTGACATTTATTTTCAACATCATTTGATAATTTGGTTAACTCGTTAAAAGAAATATATATAATATATAAAAAAAACACCAAGGCCATTTGAAATTAATTATTTCTCTTTTCGTCTCGATTTTTCTCTTGTTTTTATTTTTAATTTACAACCAGTTTAATCTAATAATAAGTGCAGGAGGACCGCACTACACGCAAAACAAAAATCTACAAGATAAACCTGCGGACAAGACAGAAAATAGACATTGCACCAAATAAACAAATATGAAATCAAGTGAATGGATCCGGGGGCCAGCAAGTATTATGGTGGTTTGGTGACCGAATTGAATCAGAAGGTCTGTCATTGAGTCAAGTAGAATAGTTTTCATTCCCCGCTTGTACGTGACAAGGAGTCTGTCCAACCTCGTGGGTTTTCTCCGGGTCCTTCGGTTTCCTACCACTTCTAAAGACCCCCACGCGTACGCAAATTATCGAAATAATATTGAACCATATGTTAGTCCCAAAATGACCTAGTTTGTGTCGACTGGACGTTAAAGTATTATATCGTGGTATATATGGCAATGTGTAGCGTGACATCGAGTAATTTAGTTTTATTAATTACGGTTCCAGACTAAAGTCATTTGACATCCTGTAGGAAATTAATCTACAGAGAGGTCGCTCAACGATTTAAATATTTATAACACTAAAAAAACTAATATCCTGGTTATTTCTCGGGATTAAAATGCAAACCACACTTTCCACCCACACGCCATTAAACTGTCAAGGCTCCATTATATTCCAACTATCAAGGCTTTGTTAATTAACTTGTGAGAGAGGGAGAGAGAGAGACAGAGAGAGAGAGAGAGAGAGAGAGAGAGATGGGTTTAACATCCACTCAACACAAACTAGGTCATTTCGGACTAACATAATACGGTTCAATAATATTTCAATAATTTGCGTACCGGTACGCGTAGAGGTCTTTAGAGGTTTCGCTCCCCTGTGAAAAACTTCTGCGCGTAAGCCATTCTTTGAAATGGACGTGCTGTGAGGGACTTTTTGCCAAGATAGCGGCGCTACAGCCTACTCTTATATCGAATTCCAACTGCCAAGGGTTCTTTTACGTGCGCGTCAGTATTTGCACTGGACCTGAGATGTTTTACCCAACCGAACGACTATTTATGTCTGACATTGTCAAAATGTAAATCATTCCCCGAATTAAAAGGATTTAACCGATTTATTAGAGAAACACAATCCGTATTCAGAACATTATCTGTCAAGCATGACAAAACAGATTATATAAAAAAAAACATGGTGCCGGTTGTAACCATAGATGATAGATGTTCTGTCATTGAATCAAGTGGCGGGGTTTCGTTCCACGCGTGCACGTGTCACCCCCCTACCTCGTGGGTTTTCTCTCGTTTCCACACACTGTTAAAGACCCCTGTGCGCAAGTGATTTATTAGAATAAAACTCAAACTAGAATATTTACATGCCGAGTCAGTTAAATAAATTAAGGTCGATCTGCTGTCAATGATGTGAACATTATTAGAGACGGATTAATATAAGTTTTATATCTTGTTTACGAATCCATATGAATAGTCCAGGGGAAGAACGATCTGTCACATTTTTTTCTTTTCGCATAAAAAGCAAACCAGACGTTTGGACGAGAATGTTTGACCCGAACAGAACAACGAATGGGTTTAATTACAACTTCAAAATGATGTTTTAATACGAATCATAATTACCAGTACAACAATCGACATCCACTTTTCAGCCAAATTAAGGTCAAATAAAGGGTACGATGGACTTGTATTTGTCCGGGAGGCCATTTCAGAAGGACCTCGGTTCCATGTGACTCCGGTCGTTTTTACCTGAAATTGATTGTTCCACAGAAAGCTTATACAATTTGCTACCCGACGGCGCAATTAACTGGGGTTCATTGAAAAAGTGACTTAGATCGTTCTTCCCCGGGTTCTTCATATAATATATTATGTGCTGTATATTGTGTTTAATGAATACTGTTTAAACCAGTGATATAAACAGCATCTCAGTTGTTTATTACACCCGAACGATTAGACGTCATCCGCCATGTACCATTACATCCTCGGTATCACCAGGGGCATAGTTCCCTTCTACTCTTGAGTTCATTCATGAGACATTCACGAATTCAAATTATTTGCCCTTGACGATTCCATTGGCTACATAGGTTGATTCAACGAACCAATCAAAATAACAGTTTAGATATCAGTCTTAGCGTCGTCGTCGTTTACGTTCACCACTATACAGCAGCGTGTACGTTCAATTATGAGAAAGTTTACAAGAAATATAATATCAGAGAAGTAACATTCACACAAACATAAGTCCTAAAATATTTTGACAAAGATTACAACAACTCTTCGTGGATCTTAGTTGCAACAAGATGCGAGTTACTCCCCTTCGCCTACCTTCTTTTTAGTTATGGAATTACTGTTTGGTCGATAAAAATAGCACATGTATCAAGGGCGGATAACTTGAGTATGTATTTCCCCCTTGAATGTACCCAGGGGTTAGTGGGACGGAACCCTGGATCTCCTAGTCAGTGAGCCAATAATAGGATGGATTTCAAGATGGCGGTTTCAATACTGGGATGGATTTCAAGATGGCGGTTACAGTAATAGGATGGATTTCAAGATCGCGGTTTCAATAATAGGATGGATTTCAAGATGGGGGTTACAATAATAGGATGGATTTCACAATAATAGGATGGATTTCAAGATGGGGGTTACAATAATAGGTTGGATTTCAAGATGGCGGTCAGAATAATACGATGGATTTCAAGGTTCTTATTACAGAAAACATTGATTGAAATACAGATATTACAAATTTATTAGTTAATTTTCAATTTCTCTATGGCCATTATCGGCAAATTTTCCACAATTTCTCTATAGCCATTATCGGCAAATCTTCGACAATTTTCGGATGTGCGTCATTCTACTAGACTTGATGTCGTGTCCTAGAATAGTTGTTTATGTCACTGAGTCAAGTAGTGTGGTGTCGTTCCCATGCATGTACGTTTCAAGGAATAAGGTCATCTGTCCAACCTCGCAGCGGTTCCTCCCACTACTAAAGACGCCTCGTGATGTGGATCACATATCGTGATGTGGACATGGCTTGTCTCATTGGGATGATTTGACCTCTGAAAAGATAATTTTTGCGGGATTGGTTAAATTTACGCGCCATGTTATATGTCATCAGTTTGTTTAAAATATTACTATTCTGGAGCGTTGTCAACATATTCCATTTCATCATAGTATAGCTCGACATAGCACATAGTATAGCTCGACATAGCGCATAGTATAGCTCGACATAGCACATAGTATAGCTCGACATAGCACATATTATAGTTCGATATAGCGCATAGTATAGCTCGACATAGCACATAGTATAACTCGACATAGCGCATAGTATAGCTCGACATAGCACATAGTATAACTCGACATAGCGCATAGTATAGCTCGACATAGCGCATAGTATAGCTCGACATAGCACATAGTATAACTCGACATAGCGCATAGTATAGCTCGACATAGCACATAGTATAGCTCGACATAGCACATAGTATAACTCGACATAGCACATAGTATAGCTCGACATAGAGCATAGTATAGCTCGACATAGCACATAGTATAGCTCGACATAGCACATAGTATAGTTCGACATAGCGCATAGTATAGCTCGACATAGCACATAGTATAACTCGACATAGCGCATAGTATAGCTCGACAGAGCACACAGTATAGCTCGACATAGCGCATAGTATAGCTCGACATAGCACATAGTATAACTGTAGCACCATGAGCCTTCTATGCCACAAAACCAACAAGTCAAATTTCTCTGAAAACTCGCCTTAACCTCGTTTACGCCTCGTCTTTGTCGACATTCACGACTTACATGACCACGACGAAAACATATTCCACACGTGCGGTTTCTTACATAAACGACATCCATGGGTTCATGTTCGCTATTTGTATATATACATATGCGTGTTGCCCGCCTAATCTTAACGCAAATCTTTTCCTAATATTTTGTTCGGCACTGGCCAAATCTACGGGTCGTCTGCGGGTCGTCCCGTAAAATTTTTGTTTTGAGATTTTCGTGCTGAAGTCCATCTACAAAGACATTAATTAGTTGCCTGTCAAATTCCCGCTGTCCGGCATATCCTGGGAATGCGTCAGCGGCTAGCGATAGAATTTTTTCAGCAAAAACTTGCACGTTTTCCTCGGGTTTCTGTTTGATTTTTGTTAATATTGCCAATGCTTGTTGTGTATCCGTAATTTCCGAAAAAGTACCAATTAAATCTTGTTTTAAAGCAGCCCACGTAACATTCTCGTCTGCTATCATTTTTCTTTGAATAAAATGACTCACAACCCCCCTACTAGATTGAAATGCAACTAACTTTACCCGGTCTTCAGGCACTGTGGCAAGAACACAGTATTTTTCGATATTTTTGATCCATTCCTTAAATAGTTTGGGATCCCCTTTATATGGTTCAATTATATTCGCTACCGAATTTGTGGAAATAGAGGAAGACAAGCCTATCAACTGGGCACCTAAATTTCTATAAAATTCCTCAGCCATTATTACAGATAGAAATTAGTGAAAAATCGAAAAAGAGATACTCACAAAAACAATTTGTCTAATTCTATCTGCCTCTGGAATCACAGCACCAAATGAATACTGTAGTACTACCGGACTTCTTTATTTGTTGTGTTCCTTGTGATCGTAAATAATACTACAGCAACAATGATTTCACAGCTTTATTAGTAAACTGGAAATAACTTTGCAGGTTCCTCGTTCTCAAATATATAATGACTGGTAAGAATCTCTGGGTGAGCTCTAATCTAGCTCTCCTCTACACCCTAATTTATACCCCCTACTTTCCCAGGTCTTTAATAACCATGGCGTGAATTTCCACGCCATATAAGGAATAAAACTCTATATTTCCCACAAACAAGACAGGCAACATTACCTATTTTTGGTCAACCGACCATAGGTCAATAAACAGCTAGAATTTGTGGACTATTTTGACAATGATTATAATTTAACTAAAACATCACTGTTTTTTACGAACAACTATAACCACGTTCATTTAGTACTTATGATTTGACTTTATAGACCAAATTGAAGAGACAATTTTATAAAGAGCCAAAATTGTCTCAAGGGCCATAGTGCTACATAACTCGACATAGCGCATTGCGATATTTTGTGAACATATCGACTTATGCCACGGCTTTACAATATCTTAACGCAAACCTGCACAGTTCAACCATACATTATGCAACAGCTACATCTGTCTATTGCAGGTCTTTCTTTACAGCTACATCTGTCTATTGCAGGTCTTTTTTTTGGGCCTTAAAAGTTATATAAATTATAAATTAGATATTAATTGTCCCACCAAGGCCATAATCAACTTTCGATGACATCGAATGGCTCCGATATTAAATAGATTTAAATATGTTTTGCGGTTGATGATTTACCGTAAAAATGGATAACCGAGATTTTTTTTTTCTAACAATATTTATTCAATAGTTACATATAGAGATACAATTGTGGGATCTGAAAGCAAGCCAGAGCTTATATAAATCCATTTCCCAAGATTTCATTAATTATCCTTACAACGGTAGCAATTACAATCAGGGCTACACTATAATTGTAGACTCAGAGTGAAGTAATTTAACTGATGGCAATATAGGCTAGTGACATATTTGTATTAATATCGAGCTATTGAACCTTATACACATCCATACGAATTCACACAATTCCCCCTAAGTATGTGTCCCCAACTAGTTGCTATGTGTCGTAGTCCGGGGAGATAGTAGCTATTTCAGGTAGATTAATATAAGATGACAATCTATATCTAGTTCCGCGTAAATACGATTTTATTTCCATTAATAGAAGATTAATCTGGCATTTAAAGTTAAATATTCCATAAGACGATGGTTAACCATGATATCTAAATAGTTTTACTACAAAGTCTGGGTAATGACGTCATTAACAGGAAGTCATGTTATTAGGTTTTCCAGTCTTTCCATATATGTAAAGAGAACCATATTAGGAACTTCCTGCAGCTAAAACATGAAATGCGACATTGTCATTAATCATTTGTCCGGGAGGGATTCTAGATAGGTTGCCAATATCAACATGTCAAGATATCAATTCATATTTCTCACTGAATGGGACAATAATATTAATCTTCTTGTGGGGGGGGGGGGGGTCAGTAAGTAAAACGCTGACTTGGAGGTCTCGTGTTCAATCCCGGTGCTTCAGACATTGAAAGCTTTGTATACAGTTTCTTGAGATAAAACACTCTTCACAGGTGTCTTCATGGGCGTCGACATTTTTAATCTGGGAACTTGAAAGTAGTTCCAATGGCAGAATTCGTCATACAGCCGAGGCTAGTTGGGGGTGGATGGCGGAATGGTTAGCACGTGCGGGCTGTGCTGTATCATACGGTCTGTCATTGGGTCAACTGGCGGGGTTTCGATTCCCCGGTTGTACGTGACAAGGGGTAAGGTCGCCTGTCCAACCTCGCGGGTTTTCTCCGGGTCCTCCGGTTTTCTCCCACTGCTAAAGACCCCTACGCGCAAGCGAATTATTGAAATAAAATTGAAACAGGTGTTAGTCCCGAAATGACCTAGTTTGTGTCGAGTGGACGTTAAACCCCATCTCTCTCTCTCTCTCTCTCTGAGGCTAGTTGTACCTAGGGTAGGGTGCCGGAATCTGCCGAGGTTAGCCGAGTGAGTTTAGAGGCTGCCGGGCAAGTTGCATTCGATCGCTGTCGACATGTATTATACTCTAAAGAAGCCTCCAACATGTCACAATCTATTTATTTTATTAAACGACATTTCCAAGAATTGGTAATTTAATAATAATAATAATAATAATAATAATAATAACATTTATATAGCGCTATTCCACACTGTGTAGTATGCTCATAGCGCTCAAGTCAATTCTGCAAAGTCTGAACAATATACTGTGTCATCTCATTACATATAGCGACGGAACAGATGTGTCTTCAGTGATGATTTAAAACTTGCTAGGGACGGACACTGTTTTAAGGAAGTTGGGAGTTTATTCCAATGGAAAGCAGCTTGATATGAAAATGTTCTTGCTCCAAAAGTTTTTAAATTGTATGTTGGTAATTGTAGTTGACAAGTGTTACTAGATCGAAGGTTTTTGACTGGTAAATGTTCGTTAACAAGTTCTTGAAGATAAACAGGTGCAGTCTTATAAACAGCTTGATAAGTTAGGCACAACAATTTGAATTCTATACGTTCATTAATACGAAGCCAATGAAGAGAGGATAAAACTGGAGATATGTGGTCACGGACTTTGGTTCTTGAGACTAGTCTGGCTGCTGAGTTTTGTATACGTTGGAGGCGTTTTGTTTGCTCATTGGTAATCCCAGATAACACACTGTTGCAATAGTCGAGGCGAGAGAGGATAAGACATCGGACGAGGGTAGCTGCAGCATCTGATGTTATAAAATGACGTATTGAGCCAATATTCCGAAGGTGGTAGTGACATGTTTTACACAGAAAACTGATGTGGTTTTCCATAGACAAATTCGTATCCATAATAACACCGAGGTTTTTGACGTATTTTGATGGATTGATGTAAGATTGTTCAATTTTTAAATGGGTTATGTCGCTCTTATGTAGTCTGCGTGTAGGGGCGATCAATAACAGTTCTGTTTTGTCCGAATTTAGTTTAAGCATATTGTTTGTCATCCAGCTTTTTACATCTGTCACACATGTTTCAATTTTTTCACAACAAGATAGTTGACTATTTTGTTCAGGGAGGAAAAAGTCCATGATCTGAGAGTCATCAGCATAAAAGTGGTGATTTAGATCCTTTTTAATGAGAAGATTGCTGAGTGACTTTGTGTACATACAGAAAATAATTGGTCCCAATACTGATCCCTGTGGTACACCACATGTAAGATCGACTGTGTTAGAAAAGGAGCTGTTAACCATAACTGCCTGTGTTCTACCTATTAAATATGATGAAAACCAGTTTAACACAAGGCCATTGATACCATACTCGGATTCCAGTCTGTTGAGTATTCTGCTATGATCCAGCGTATCAAAGGCAGCAGATAGATCAAGCAAAACGAGCATAGCGATGGAACCTTGGTCAACTCCACTTCGGATCGTATTGAAAACGTGGTTTAGAGCAGTTTCGGTACTGTGGTTGTTTCTGTAAGCTGACTGGTACTCGTACATTAAACTGTGATTTTGCATATGTTCCAACAGTTGTATTTTGACAACTTTTTCTAAGATTTTGGAGATAAATGGAAGGTTCGAAACAGGGCGATAATTTTTTAATACTTCCGACTCGAGAGATGGTTTCTTAAGTAAGGGCTTGATCAAAGCATGCTTGAATGGCTGTGGCACAAAACCAGAGTTTAAGCTGTTATTAATGATGGCTGTCAGGATAGGTAATAAAGCATCCAATATTTTTAGCATAAAGCTGGTTGGAATTGGGTCTAGAACACAAGACGTTGGTTTTGAAGATAAAATAATTTTCTTTAGTTCATCTTCAGTCACTTCCTTGAATGATGTGAATGGTTTACCTTGAAAAGTGTTGACTTGTTGATTTTCATCTGTTTCTGGTATTAGTGCAGATCTGATTATGTTAATTTTATCAGTAAAATACTCACAAAATTTGTTGGCTACATCAGATTCTTCACCTCGAGGCAGAATGACATCCTGTGATTTCCCCAAAAGTTTGTTGAGAGTTGAGAAAAGAACTCTTGGATTCTGTTGGTTGTTATTAATAATAGTGTTGATGTGATCAGATTTAGCGTTCTTGATCATTAAATTTACGGAATTACGAGCTGAATTTAGTATTTGTCTATCGATTTCAAGTTTTGATTTTCTCCACTTACGTTCTAAACTATGGCGCTTGTTTCTTGCTTCTAAAATATCGGGTGAAAACCAGGAAGTGTTTTTACGTTGACGGATAGTCTTTGTCTTTAATGGTGCATATTTATCAAGAAGAGTTGTAAGAACATCAGTAAGATTATCTAACAGTTGCGAAGAATCACAGACAAATGGTGGTGTTAAGACAGACTGCGACAATTCATGGGTAAAGTCAGTAATATGGATATTTTTCAAGCCACGAAAGGTGCAAGTGACTGATGGTGCTACAGGTCTATCAAAAATAACATCAAAGGATACAAGGAGATGATCTGAAATTTGTTTATCTAACACTTCTATGTTTTGAATAAGGGAAGCATCTCTGGTAAGCACCCAGTCAATAATATGACCACTACGATGGGTTGAAGTTGGAACGTGTTGAATATAATCATGACTGTCAAGAATCTTGAGTACTTTCTTTGTTAGGAAATTATCTTGAGAATCAAAATGAATATTGAAGTCTCCGAGTATGATGGTGCTTTCTTTCTTCCTATCTAGAAGGTCACAAAGAGTAGCAAATTCTGTTAGAAAACTGGATTGTGTCAGTTCGTTTTTCTTCGATGGAGGTGGCCTATACAGACACACAAAGCGTAAAGACTTTTTTCCGCAGCTAATTATACATGTCAATAATTCAAAAGATGAAAATTCTGCAGGTATTTTTGAAATATCCAGAACTAAATTCTTTATATGTAAAAGAGCCAATCCGCCACCGGTCCTTTGGAGCCTAGGGACATGGATAAATTTATAGCCATCAGGAATTAACTCTGCAATTTTACTCTGATCGCCATCTTCTCTCAACCAAGTTTCTGTGATAAACAACACATCTAGATTTGATTCCAATATTAATTCAGAAACAGAAATTGTTTTATTTTTAACAGATTGAGCATTCCATAACCCAATTTTAAGAAAGTTTGAACTATTTGTATCTATATTGGTGATAGTAGTAGTAAGGTTATTCTTAAGAGAATTAATGTCATGTTTAACTAAATTTCTTGTGAACACATCAAACTTCTTTTGTTTTCTCTTTCCACCCCTTGTTCCTCTCCTTGTTGGTTTAGTTAGGTTTATTTTAAGATCACATATAGTATTGAACAGGTCTTGATTAAGCCTATTGTATTGGTGAGAAAGATTAATTAACACTTCTTTACTGAGAGTAGTCAGCATGTCACAAGCTGAACATCTGTGGTTGTGGCCAATTAAAGGTTAATAACAGTTCAACTTTCAAAAATATACAAAATACAAAAATGCATATTATCTGCATAAATATCCAAGATTTTGTTTCCAAACTTTATAATATCCAAGTTTGTCACATCATGAAGGTTATATCCAATTTTCAGACACTAATATTCAGAAATGACACTAAAATATCACAAAAACTGCAGAGCCGATCAAGTGTGCTGCCTGTCAAGCGCTCACTCATGAATACCCACAAAATTTAATTTGAATGGATGAAATGACAGCCACATTTCTTAGTCAACAACATTTAATCAGATCTCTCGTGCTAAGATGTCTGAAACATAAATTGAACCCAGAGAGTTGAGTTTGAAATAAACAAAACCTAATATATAAATCCATTTCATTTTCAACTTGCAAATCACAAATATTGACGTCATTTCTATATTTAGCATTGAGTTTATACTGTGTACCGGAGCAAGATGGTATAACAAAAATCGTATAAAATAAATCGTATATTAGCAATTTAAATCCATCTTATCATTTCATTCCTGGCAGTGAATCACACAGAAGTTTGTTTGTTTACGATAGAACGCCCATTTTGTTCTTTTAATCAAGTAAATAGGCAACCAGCACGTGTATAAAAAACGTATTCATCCGCGATACAATGGTAGAGCTGTGTATAAGATTGTCTTCCTTGTCCCAAGCGGACGTTAAACCCCATTTTATTTTATTTCATTTAAACTGTGGTATAATAGTTATATTGTATGATGTGAAAGTGTTTATTGACACTAAATAAATTCATTTATATTTGGATATTAAGATCTATTTTCTGATCGTTCTGTGTGTCGAGGTTTTAAAATGAAAGGAAATGAAGTCTTTCTGAACTGACTGTGCTAATGAAGATGAGTATACGTCATACTGGCGGGTCACGGTGGCTAAGTCGAGGTCGGGTGTTCGATCCCTGCATTGATCGAGAAAGTTCATCCAGATTTTCCGGCGTGGTTCCCACTTGTCGGTGATGCAGGGCGGAGTGCCTGACAAGGACAGCTGTCTGGTCGTTCGGATGGGACGAAAACCCGAGGTTCCGGGTACACATTGACGTGCACGTAAAAGATCCCTTGACAGTTGGAATTTGATATAAGAGTAGGCGATAGTGCCGCTGTCCGGGCAAACTTTCCCTCATAGTACACTGTATGGCGTACGCCCATCTTCATTAGCCCAGTTCGGAGTAGAACGTTAAACCCCACTTATTTCATGTCATACGCCATACTGTGTGTTTTGGGGAAAATGTTGCCAGGAGAGTTTCACCAAATCGTTGTCGACATCCAACTGTCAAGGGTTCCGTTACGTGCCTGCTAACTTGTGGGCCTAAATAGGGCCTCGGTTTTTCGTCCCATCAATTAGACGTTTTTTCTTGCCATACCTTCCGTCCTGTGCCAGTGAAATAGCTGAAACCCGAGGAACTTGCATCCGGATCGAATCCCGTATCTTACGAATAGGTAGCCAGCGACTTGCTCACTGAGCCACTGTTACTCCCTGTAGCCATGACCGCCATGATGTTCACGTTGACTTAATAATGAAATAAAGCAAGCATTTCTCCCTTCTATTCTTGATTAGAAACTTGATTGTCGTGGAATTGTTTCAAGTAGAACTTTGTGAATGGAAGAAATCAATTCCAATAATGCCGTCTGCTGAAATGTGCGAATGGCGGGAATAAGTAATGTTGGTAAATGTAACGGTAACCAACCAGGACTCGACTTGACAACCAGACGTGACGTGTACCGGAAGCGTCAATGTAATAAGATTTAACGCCAACTCAACGGAAGGTGGTTAGTGTGGAAATAAGCGGATGGCTGATGTGACGGTAAATAAATGAATAAACGGGTATTGGTTTTTAATGGGAGATAACTCAACTATGAAAATCAATTAATGCCTAGTCTATTCCACGAGAAATTGATGAAAGTAAAGGACTGTCAATATTCTCCTGGATAGTGCTTGCTAGTCGCAACTCGCGGCATCGCACTCAATACGTCATACTCAGACATCTCTACAGCCTCGGACATCTCTCTCTAGATGTAGACGTCTCCTTCCAGGCTCAGAGAATTGGGATTACGTTGAAGTATAGTATAACTTGTATAGAAGGCGTCGACATCGAGTAGAAGGCAGCTCGTCCTCCAGTCCGAAGTACATGGCCGTATTATCTATAAGGCTGATTATCCTGTAGCACGGGGACCACCATATTCCTGAAGCAATGGCCCGAGAAATCCCTCTCTGGCCATTGCTGGATTAGCTTCTGATACTTGCGCTTTTGAGGGAGTGTCTCTATTCTTCCCGTTCAATAAAATCTATCCCCAAGCACAGCAACATGACAACCCTTCTTTTAATCAGGGGCCTTCCCTAAAACTTTGGACAGTGATTTAAGATATACAAAACGGTGAAAGTGTTGTTCGTTTCGAAACAGTATTGTTTACATTATACCCTCGTTTGTCACACAATTAGGTTTTCTGCAATATTCTGCTATGTACTGGTTAATTGGGTATAATAAAATCATGAGTCATGACGTAACGTTATGTAAACATATTTGGTCCAATTTGGAGCTCTGTTTGGCATTGTTACGCGGTTAGCTATTGGTTGTTAATCGGACTATTAACCAATCATAATTTAGAACAAGAATTTGCTTTCTTTACAGCAGTGAGTAGTGGAATTAGCTCTAATTAAACGAATCACTGCGTTCATTTCCAAAGATTTATAAAGGCTCGAGTAAACGCAAATGTGAATAGGTTGAATTCTTGAGAAAACTCGCAAAATCAAAATAGCCCTATCTGTGGTTCTGTGTGCCTGCTATAATACGGTCAACCATGTTTGCTGTAGTTGGGTAAGTGAATGAATTTTCGGAATTGAGCCTCGAAATACGTAAACGCCTATGGGCCCGGCCATAATTCAACACGACCTCGCAGATGTAGTTCCCAGGTCTTTATTTAAATTTCTGAGTACTTTTAATTGTCGCACATTTCACAAAACTAAAATGATGTTAATATTGTTATGAATTCAAACGTACTCAATTGCACAGATTTGAAAGTATGACGATTGACGATTGACCTAGTTTTGTTCATTGATTATTACCAGATGTTAAGATTGTTTTATAATTAGGCCACGAGACAATTATTGTCGAATTCAACAGCTTCTACTGAAGCCCAGTTTACATCAATTATTGTCTAATTCATCAGCTTCTACTCAAGGCCAGTCTACATCAATTATTGTCGTATTTCATCAGCTTCAATTGAAGCCCGTTCTACACCAATTATACCTATACAGACAGTACATTTGTACTTCAGAGAATGGCATCACTTTTAGCTATCGGCCTTGTCTAGTAATGGAGTCGGGATTTCTAAAAGAGCTGAAAGAAATGGGCTCAAATAAGATCTAAATAGGCTTTAGCGTCCTATTTCGTCTGCACTATACCTGGGCTTATAAAGACTGGTATGTGCGATTCAGTATGCGATGAGGGAAATTTTGCCCGGACAGCGGCAGTACAGTCTACACTTTTTTATAATTTCAACTGTACACGGATATGTCACTGGAACCTAATAATCTCTTTTAATCACTTGTCAGTTCCTTAACTTAATAAAATGGGGTTTAACGTCCTACTTTCCCCCTGCAACAGGACTGATGAAGACTGTGCTGTGACGGAAATGTCCACCTGGCAACAGGACTGATGAAGACAGTGTGCTGTGACGTAACTGTCCACCTGGCAACAGGACTGATGAAGACAGTGTGCTGTGACGTAACTGTCCACCTGGCAACAGGACTGATGAAGACAGTGTACTGTGACGGGAAATGTCCACCTGGCAACAGTGCTACTGTCTACTCTCTTTTCGATTTCCAACTGTCTTGGGATGTTCATGGTGCTACCAGTAGTATAGGCGGCAAGTCGTTTTTTTCGTTCTATCCGAATGACTGGACACCTGGCTGTCCCTGCTGTGTTGGGTCCTCGAGTTGGCGGGAACGACGCTGTCCTGGAAGAATCTCCCAGCCCGAAAGGTACACCATGACGCATGCCCATCATTATTATTCCGGTTGGTGCTGAATCTATTTAATTAATATCATTCGTCTGGGATATTTCATCTGGCTAATCTTCCCTCCTACGAATTGCCACGTGGCTCAGAGAATAACATGGAGATCCCGTTTTCGATAACTGCGTTGGCCGAGAAAGTTCAAAGGGGAGTTCCGGCGTGGTCCCCCTTGTCATTGGCGTAGGACGGGGGTCTGGCAACGGACAACGTATAGTCGTGTACGTAAAAGATCCCTTTACAGTTGGAATTCGATATAAGAGTAGGCCGTAGTACCGCTGTCCGGGCGATATTTCCCTCATAGCACACTGTATGGCGTATGCCCGTCTTCATTAGACCAGTCGGAGCAGAACAGTAGGACGTTAAACCCCATTACATTTCATCTTGAGTACGATAGTTGATTTGGTATAAATTGAATTATTCATAAGTCCATTAATGAAAGTCAGGATTAACTGGTGATGTATGTAGGCCCTATTTATAGTTTATCTTGTGGGTTTTAGGGATTATATTTTTACTTTCTTGTGGCTGTAATCCCTGATCGTCGATATAATCCCCGCTAACTGGGTATTTATTAGGGATTAACAGCATGTGCGTGTTATAAATAACCATATTAATGACATGGTCTACCAGTTTATTAGACAGATTAGCTATTTATAACTAGATCTATCTCTATAGTCTCGTATAACAAGTTATATATAACACTCTCCTGTAGAATTCATATAGAATAATCGTCCAGTCACACGTCCGTCTTAACGTAAATCAATCAATTCCGTCTGATCTCACAGCACGCATTCAGATAAACGTTTGCATGTCGTCTGATCATGCACAAGGTCCGCTTTCCATGTACGCATTTCCGCCGGCGAAAAAATCGCCGACGTTCTTTCTAGGGTGTATTGTGCGCAAGCGGATGTTTCCATTATTGCGTCCACTAAGTCAACTACCGCCCTTGTTTTTACAAATGTCAGATTTTGGACATGGTGTTACATTGAACAATGTTAGGCTCTGTGTAGTAAATAGAAATCCTCATTTAAAATATCACCCAAACTTTTCAGTACACATGGAAATACAAACAAAACCCTCTACGTTTTAACCGCTGGCGGAAACGCGAACATAGAGAGCGGGCCTTACGGTCAAGGTCAAGGTCACGCGTCAAAAGTTGAAAGTAGCTTTCTGAATAAAGTTATAGATTTCCTCCACGAAAATATCCCTTTTAGATAATTTCATCTTTTTCTTTTAATTTGCTACCTTCTACTCTAGGGTACAGGTTGAACCCCTCTATTGTATAGACGTACACCCCCTCTATATGTACAGAAACTTATTGGAGGGATATTTAGTAAAATAGTTTTTAGGGAAGGTTTATATTTGCGCCTTTGAATGAAGACGTCTCAAATAATTATGAATGGATGTTAATTAAATTGCGGTAAGTGTATATACATGAAATGAAATGGGGTTTAACGTCCTACTGTTCTGCTCCGACTGGGTTAATGAAAACGGACATACGCGATACAGGGAAATTGTGCCCGGACAGCGGCGCTACGACTTACTTTTATATGGAATTCCAACTGCCAAGGGATCTTTTACGTGCACGTCAATGTGTACACAGAACCTCGCGTTGTCGTCCCACCCGAACGACTATACGTTGTCCCTTGTCAACCCCTCTGTCCTGCACCGCTGACAAGGGAGAACCACGCCGGGAATTCCCGATGAATGCAAGGATCGACCACGCGACGTCCATGTTAGCGAGTTCCAATTGTTGAAGTAAAAACATTCAGAATAGACTGCGAAATTTTACAGACACGCAGAATCCAGCTGAAGAATTATCCTCTACAGAAACTTTGACAATATTCCCATGTGAGGTCATTTTCTGACATGCGTCATGACCAGCCGTCAGCTCAGTATGACGGCCATTGTTATTAAACTATTGTTGTAGAATGAATATTATTGTGGGGATTCATTTTTCACAGAAGACAAGACAAGAACTGACAATATTTAGAAGGTCTATTTATTTTTACTTATTTTGAAATTTTTTATTTGTCTTTTTGTCTTTCAGAAATAATCTTGATTTCCGTATATTCTTGGGAGTTTAGCACGTGCGTGCTGTATCATCATAAGGTCTGTCATTGCGTCAACTGGTTGTACGTGAAAAAGGAGTAGGGTCGCCTGTCCAACCTCTTGGGGTTTCTTCGGGTCCTCCGGTTTTCTACCACTGCTAAAGACCCCTACGCGCAAGCGAATTATAGAAATAAAATTGAACCAAGTGTTAGTCCCGAAATGACCTAGTTTGTGTCGATTTGATGTTAAACCACCTCTCTCTCTCTCTCGAATATTATTTTTTTAAAAAATGACAGCTTTCAGAGAGAGTAGGTGAGTAGCGGGGTGGGGTGGGGGGGGGGGGGGGGTAGTGTCCACATCCACTCTTGCGGAGGGGTATGTCAACTTAGAGAGAGATAGGCTACGTTTGATGGTTTGTTTTAATATTGTACAGAATGCTCAATTCAATTTCGCTTTATTTTTGACGGTGTTGTCAATAAGTATATGGTATTCTGTATTTACATCACGCGAATCATCTATCAATTGGTCTGAATTGAGACACGGGTCTGTTGTGAATTATGAAAGAGTAATTATAAGAGATAGATCATGGACTGTGTGTATTTAAACATACATCATGGGAGATTAGATAAAGAGCTGACAGTTCTCACTATAATAGTAAAAACTAGATAATGTAATGGCAATTTTGCTGAAAATTTCAGCCAAATTTGATCCACTCTTAACCAAAATTTTAGCGATCATCATTACTAAAGTCGATACGATAAAAAACATAGTCTTGATTATCCATTGCATGATTAAATAAGAATGAAAATTGAGCAGAAAATCAGATCCTAATCCAGTAAATTTCGCAGGCAAACGTTGACATCGAGAGTTGATTATGGTCTGGATTAGTTAATTAATGTCTAATTAATAATTTAGATAACATTTCAGGCCTAAAGAAGGACCTGTAATAGGCCGTAGTGCCGCTGTCCGGGCAAAATTTCCCTCATACCGCACTGTATTGCGTGTAGACGACTTCATTAGCCCAGTTCGGATCAGAACAGTAGAACGTTAAACCCAATTTCATTATTATCATTATGTTCGTTGTCAGGCCTTCTCCAGGGAGTCAACGAATAGTCAACGAGCGACCGTGTGAATCAGGGTTTAACGTCCTACTTTTCTGCACCTACCGGGCTAATGAAGACGACCTTGGCTCCCATTATAAGAGAAAGCACGTCATTAGAAGCCAGTACAAGCCTACTATAAACTGGGTATTTTAGGCTGGGAAAGTCGAGTGCTGTTTCATGTTCAAGTGTCATTAATGTTTTGTGTTTTTTGTGTTTTTTATTTTTTTGTTGTTGTGTGTTTACCGCCTGACATACCCGATCTTGTATATTGACAGATGGAGATGTAATTATCTATAAAGTTATTAGCAGGCAATATGTTAGATGCTTACACCGAAGTCCGTCAAACATTGTAATTTGGTTAACACGCAATATATTATCACCATATTGACATGATAACACAAGTACGACTCCTAGGTGGGGGCTGTTCTTCTTTTTCATATACGGAAAGTCCTAATTAACCCAGTCTCCAGTCGCAGCAGAACAGTAGGACGTTAAACTCTATTTTATTTTATTTTGTATTCGGATACGACACGTGCATTGTTCCCGGGTGTAACATGACGTAATATATTTTTTACTGTGACCCAGTTAATTCCCGGGTTAATATCAAGAATAGAATGAATAATAATCACCCTTTTCTATCACTGTCTGCTATTTTGTTGATTATAAATTGACTGCGTGTACTGTTGTATAATTTGATATGTCTCCGCATTTTTTTTATATTTGCTTGGAGACGTATTTCACATTGCTTACATAGCAACAGGGGTGTGGTTAGTTTACGAGTACAGAGACTTATAGGCAACTCGACATTTGTGGGGGGGGGGCACTCTGAATTTTATTTTCAGCGCCACTGCTTGGACTGATATAAATGATTCGCACAGATGTTTCCCAAATAAAATAAAAAATTAAAGAAAATTCGAAAGGAAAAGATAGTGGGTCATAGAGGACTATCAGAATGTCAGGGGGTCAAGACGTGGTATAACGCCACCCCCCCTCCTCCCCTCCCCTCCCTCCCCCATACATAATATTTGAGCCACTTGGTAGGGTGCCCACTGAAGCAACCAGTAAATGTAAAGTCAGTCGTGAATCGTCAGCTTTTGTCAGTTATTCATGGGAGACAACTCCATTTAGAAAAGTCATTAAATGGTACGAGACATTAGTTTTATACTCTATCTATTTATAACTCAACATTGATATTCCATTATAATATTGTTATGAATATCATATCTGTATGACACGGATGATTTATAATGTTTTAAATGAAATGAAATTGGGTTTAAAGGGACCATCCCGATTTCAAAAGAGTCTCAAAAATAAAAGTCGGAGTAGGTATGAAATTTAAGCGCCAAAATATAGAGGAATGGTGTATTTACCTTCTCTCAAAATTCCAGCTCAAAATATTGAGTCGTTTGGACGTGAACGTCAAAACTGCTTATCCGGACACGTAACCCTTTTAAGATTTCGGGCCATTTTTTTCGTTGGGTGACCTGATAACCGACCCCCGTTCCTTTAGAGGTCTATATAGTGAAAAACCCATGTGCTGTACTTGATGACGAAAGGTAAATTTAACCTACATATTATTATTATAAAATAAAAGTCTAGTTTTATGCAGACACCGCATAATACAGCTTAGGACACCGGTCTCCATTTCCAGATGAAGACTGACGGGTTTAAGTTGTTCGAAAACGTATCACAAATATTGAGTTAGTTGCTCGGCCCTTAGCTAGAGGAATTTAAGGGATTTTAACACAAAATTAAGCAGTTTTATTCTCCAAAAAATATCGGGATTAGCCCTTTAACGTCCTACTTTCCTGTATCGACTTGGATAATAAAGACGGTATACGTCATACAGTGGGTTATGGGGGAAATATCAGGCCAACGTGTTCGCCAGACCTCGGTTTTTCGTCCCATCCGCACGACTACGAGATGGTTCATTTGTTACAAACCAACGGATTATGGCATGGATTTAACATTGAAGACAAAGGGGAGAGGATTACTGGTTTGAGTTTATAATTTAAATGTAGTTACATCTTATTATTTAATACCGGTATGAAAGCTGGTCAATAGAGAGCGAAACAATTTAATATAAATATAACTTCCCACCCCCCACCCCCAGATTTATATAGAATACATGGTTTTTTTGTTCTTCCACTCACGATGTAGAATTGTGTAACACAATAATATGGATATCTGTGGAAGACCAAACAGCTCTTTATTCAGTGTTCTTTTTAAGATGCAAATGTTAATTTTAGTGAACAAATGTCGAAATACGACAACAAATGAAGAAATAGGATTTATGAATTAAGAATTAAGAACACTGAATAAAGTGCGGTTTGGTCTTCCATAGATATATGCGTGCCTTTCAGACACTCAGTCTATTCATCTTTTTTACAGGTCTAACTCGTACACTCTAGATTCCAACGTCTGTTATTGAGTCAAGTGGGAGGGGTGGGGGTTGCAATCCCACACTTGTACATGACAGGAATTGGGTCGCCTGTCCAACCTCGTGGGTTTTCGTCCTCCGGGGTCCTCCCACTGATACCTTCTACACGCAGGTCAATTATTGAAATAGAATTGTACCATATGTTAGTCCCAAAATGATAGAATAATTATGTGGACGAATGAGATTGAGCACTAGATAAGCTCTTTTCATGGCGTAAAGTGAAACCACATTCATCTCCCGCGCTTTGTTTGGAAGCTAGAATTGGAAAAAGGTATAGCTTAAAATGTTTCCATGGCGCTGTCTACTTTGTTTTGTCGGCCATTTTCGCTCCAAAATGACTTGGCAGAGTGAGTTAAGCACTGGCACGTTGACCAAGACGTGCGAGGTTCGATCCAGGTGTTGGCCAACAAGAATGTTCATTACAAGGCCTGTTAAGGAACATAGCCCAGTCGTTCTGATGGGACGTACGATCGAAGTCACTTCCACATATTGGCGTGCATGTAAAGAACACATGACACCTGGAATTCGAATAGGCAGGTACGCTGCTGCCCGGGCTAAATTCCCCTCACAGCACACTGCCCCTGTATACCCGTCCGTATTGGACAAAAAAAGAACGTTAAACGCCATTTCATATTTCAAAATGGCAGAAATACTGGACTGGCGAGACGTTAAACCCTCTTTCTTTCTTTTGTGCTGCTCCATTTTGATTAGCCCAGTCGATGCAGAACGATAGGACGTTAAACCCTATTTCATTTCAGTTTATTTGTTTGTGGAGTTGAAAGTAATATAACTTGGGGTATTGTAGACTTGCAATGAACTGGCTGTTTTGTCGACTATTATAATGTCTTTTGTTGTCGCCGTCAATGATATATGGAGAATATAGAGAGGCGTCAGTCTGTAGATAACTAGACCTGAATAGGCGTGTCTCGCTTTATTTAAGGGTCGTTCCGATCAATCAAATAGATCGATTAACGCCTAACCTTGTTGCACGCATTGTGATATGACGTCACGCACAGTGCTATGGCGTCACGCAGTGTGCTATGACGGAAATTTTATCCATACAGCGGTACTACTGCTTATAATTTTCTCGATTTTCAACAGGAGATTGGTCGTCAGCGTGCTGCCAACGGTATACGCGAGAGTCACGGAGTCTCGTGTTTTTCGTCGCTGGAAGGACTAAAAGTCATCCACCTTGTACCTCTGACTAGATGATCGAGACTACAATGTTTACTTTTTTATGAATGGAATGTCCCTTGATTTTTATTAGACGTGTACATTCCAGTGAATATAAGACTATCACTGTTTACATTAGCAACCATTCATATATAAATATTTCTACACAATATATAAAGTTTCTGTCTAAAATAACAAGCTAAAACATATTAAAACTATGGCATGTAAAAACCGTGGAATACAAACAGCGCAATATAAAATGGTGGATGGAAATTAATTAACTAATGGATGTTATTACAGACGATGTGGGTAACCCATACAGTAGAAGGCTATCAAACATCATGGAGAAATTATTCAATTAGCGTTGAAGTGAAACATCGGGTAGTTATTCATTGGGACTGTAATCCTCAAAGCTTGAAGAATCTCGGAAACTGGACAGCGTCGACGTAATTCATTGGAACTGGAGACCTGAAACTCGGAAAATTCACGGTGAAGTTTCAAGAACGGCACACGTACAAGAATTTGATGTGAATATATAAACGAAGACAAATAGATATAGAATTTGATATCAGGAGTTATATAACCGGGGTAGTATATACAAATAGATATAGAATTTCATGTCAGGAGTTAAATAACCGGAGTAGTATATACAAATAGACACGCCTTTATTTATTTAGGTTTTAATATTAATCATATAGCATACCTTGCAATATAATATTTAATACGATAATGTTAAAAGAAACGGGGAAACATATCGATAGAAAATATTTTAATAAAACACGAACGTAAATCGTGACTATATCCTAATCTGACAAGAACTCGTCGTCAAAATACAACACCGTCATTCTTTACTGAATTATAATAGCAGAGATCGAATATACTTTCAATAGACTGATTATTGAGACTTGACCTCTTTTGTTGGGTATTAAAATGAAGGACTTGATATAAAGATATTTGTTATTACTCGAGTGAATTAACACCATAAATCATTTTCTTCCTGCGATATTAGATATTGGTGGAAGCGGACATTGAATATATGGATATACAATAGAGGGATTCGTGTGTTTATTTTTTGTGCTAGTATATTTGTCTATAGTTAAACCGCCATTTTACTGCTGGTCATAAATATTCCAGTTTGTACAATAGTCCACAAGTATACATACCTATTGTTGTGTTTGGAAACATTCCAGTTTTTATATTTACAAATCTACAGAAGTTCCTCTCGTCATGTACGTCAACACATTTTTATATTGTAATAATTTAAATGTTATTATTGAATTTTGACGAATTCGTTCTTTAGCTTTCGCGGGCTCATACTCATTCCTGTTTCTCGAATAGTGAAACGCCATGTTTGGATGAATTTTATGATTTTGACGAATTGGTTGTTTGGATTTTGTAATATATAAACAGACGTAGGAATGTGCCCCGATGCCAATACTGTGATCATTAAATCAATGCATGTTGTTTTCAACCTGTGACGTGTCCATTTTGTGATCTTTCTTGTCAAATCAAGTTTTACAATAAACATTAAAAATGGTGGATGCAGTTGTATCGACGAAATACGGAAAGCGACCAGTTTTGGATGTGCCACCAATGAAGGCTTTTGGTTCTAATAACGTCCAAGTATCGAGTATGATGGATTATAATACGTCATCGCTAATACAACAACCACAGCAACAGATGCAATACGTGCCACCACAGCAACCACAATACGTCACAGCACCACAACAACAACAAGGTCAATACGCTCAAGCCCCACCACAACTTCAAACACAATATCCTTCCATCCATCAACAAGTTCCACCACAACAACCACCGTATCAACCATCAGCTTATAATCCATATGCTGGGGCTGGTTTCCAGGCAGATCAACGATTCTCGGCCTCAGCACCCGCAGGGCCAATGACGGACCCTAATAACTTTATGCTATCCATGATGGGTCCGTTAAATCCCTTCAATCCAGCTAATATGATGGGTCCTCCTTTAGCCCCACCACCCGTACCACAAATGCAATTTCCGCAAATGCAATTTCCAGCCCCTGTTCCCAACTTCAACTTCCCCCCTCCGCCTGACTATAACCGAGGACATACGACATATCCCGACCAACGTTACGGTCAACCGCCGCCGCCACCACCACCCCGGTACCCAGCCATGAATCAACCCGTCCACACCGGTCCCGAAGACAATTATTCGTTACAAGGAAAACTTGAGTTTGGAAAAATGACAACCGTCCATGTCGACAGCATTACCGGAAACTTCCGACAACTACCGGAAATATTACGGAAAGAGTTGAAGAAAACCTACGGAAAGTATCCAGAAACTGACATCAAGATATCCGTAGAAAATGGTGAATATCACATTTATGCGTCTCCGCATCGCGAAGATGATCGTCCTATAAGAGGACCACGGGCTTACGACGATGATGAGAAGCGACCGTATAATCACGATGACTTTAAAAGAAAACCGCGATTCGAGGAGGACTATCGGCCCAAACCACCGCGGGAATATGATCCGGATTTTATTCGCGGCAGGGGATTTGAACAAGAGGTACGGCTCCGAGAGTTTGATGATTTCCCCCGAAGGGATCGTGTTGATGCCCACCGAGGGAGTCATGATTCCAGAATGGCGGACGCCGAATGGGTTTTAGTTAAAAGAAGATAGAGAGTGTCGGAAACAAATTCGACAAAATTAATCTTTTGTGGCATTTTATCGATAAAATCAGATTCAGTGCGAGAAATAGTCAAATTTACGGGAAGCGAGTACATTCATCAGTGGAATCATTTATAGATTACAAACAAGTGCATCCTCGTGTCTCGTCTTGTCGAGCCGTTATTTTACATTTGTCAAAATAACTTTAAATCATTTTTACATATCACTTGAACATAAGAAAATAATAATATACATGTTACTGTATTTATTTGGTATAAAAAAGTTCTATACAAATTAAATGGAGTTCTTGTTAGTCCCACCTAACTATAAGTAGTAAAAGGTGTCATGTATGAGACAGTATACGCTTTAACTTTCTAGAACATCTGATCTCACTTCTGGTTTAGTATGGATGGGTGACGTACGCGAGGCAGGGTATGTTTCATCTTTCCAGGGCACCTCTTCTAGTTCAGTTTTGATTGGTGTCGTACACGAGGCAGGGTATGTTCACGCTTCATAGAACACCTGATGCATGAGGGACATACCGTTAGGGGTGGGTCCAAGGGTGACGACACTATTGATCTTACATGAGTGACATATTGTTAGGGGGTGGGTCTAAGAGTAACGACACTTTTGATCTTACATGAGGGACATAGTGTTAGGGGGTGGGGACATGGGTGACGACACTATTGATCTTACATGAGTGATTATCGTTAGGGGGTGGGGACAAGGGTGACGACACTATTGATCTTACATGAGTGATTATTGTTAGGGGGTGGGGACAAGGGTGACGACACTATTGATCTTACATGAGTGATTATCGTTAAGGGGTGGGGCCATGAAGAATCTTTAGAACATTAAGCCCTGTTGTCACTTATCCGGGGTTGCAGGTGTAAAGTTGACAAGGAGCAAAATATATCTAGTTTGTCGTATGGGACAAAATTCTGATGTCAATTCCAAATGCTAAGGGGTCCTTTACGTACCCGTCAATGTTCACACGGGACCTCGGTTTTCGTCCCATTCTATATGCTGCCCCTTGCCAGGCCCTCTGCACCACTGACAGGTGGGGGGGGGGGCGCAAGCCGGGAAATCCTGATGAACCTTCTAGGCCAATGCAGGGATCAAAAACGGGACTTCCAGGTTAGCCAACGGAAACCACGGTGGCCAAGTGAGTAAGACGTTGGCTTGGTAGCCTGGAGGTCGCGTGTTCGATCCCTGCATTGACCGAGAAGGTTCATCTGGATTTTCCGACGTGGTTTCCCCTTGTCAGAGGTCTAAGACAGAGGATCTGACAAGGACAACTGACTAGTCGTTCGAACAGGACGAAAAACAGAGGTCCTGTGTATACATTGGCATGCATGTAAAAGTTCCCTTGGCATTTCGAATTCAATGTAAGAGTAGGCCGTAGCGCCGCTATGCGAGCAAAATATCCCCCCATAGCACACTGTCTGCCCATCTTCAATAGCCCAGTCGGAGCAGAACAGTAGGACGTTAAACCCCCATTTCATTTCATTGAGCCAAATCCTACCCACTGGGCCACCGTGGGATCCAGAGACATATAACGTACTATATGGCAGTCTCAACATGACGGGAAAATATTGTTGACAAGACTTAAAACCCCATTCTATTAATTTATTACACTTTCTGTCTTCAGTATTTTCAATTCATCAGGCCATACAAAATAAATATTCTGATAAACAAACAATTCTTCACAAAAATCTCATGAGGGAGGCAAGTTTTTATTTTATCTAAAGCCTAGCTCACAACCCCTGCCGTACGTGCTACTACAGACAGTCTAAAGCCTTGCTTACAACCCCCGCCGTAGGTGCTACTAAGGGCAGTCTAAAGCCTTGCTTACAACACGTCGTACATGCTACTACAGACAGTCTACGGTTAAAATTTTAGTAAACCCGTACGCGAGTCTTACGCGTCGATTGCGTGTGTTCTGCACCGTAGAAGATCGCAGATTAGCCGTGGAGAGTTTTGGTCCTGTACATAAAAAACTTTTACCCAGTTTCTCGCGGCTGGTCTGCGAGCTACCAAACTCTACAATCCATGCTTGTCAAAATTCAAGAGGCAGATTGTTAGCTAGACTAAAACATTTCTACTGGTTTAATGACTTCTCAACATTTCATAAAAAAAAACACCACAATTTATATTGAAAACAATCACTGGTTTATACACATATAGTACAACGTTTCAACAAGTATTCTCTTATTATTTTAACAGAGCCACATAAAGATAGTAATATATGATTATCCAGTGTCAATATAGTCTTTCAATAACAATGATCAGGGTTACGTACTTGATCATTGGGTCTACGGTATATTTCCGGAATTAATAGAATTTTTTCATCCAGTTTTCTCCCTGTAACCATGGTAACAAATGCATGTGCAGTAATTACATAGATTGTTTTTTTGTTTCATCCCGTTTTTAAGTGACACAGCAGTATCCCAGAAACATAATATTTCTTTTATATTGCCTAATTTTTTTTAAAGTTTCAATGGCATTATATGGCCTAAATTTATAAAATTTCACACAATTAATTAAGCTGACACGGTCTCCATCATATGTTTATGTGTGGCAGCATTATCCGGATTAAGATTAATTAATCTGTTACTAGAGTCTGCTAAATCTCGGATAGAAACACGGCCATTTCGTCGAATATATTTAGCAACATCTTCGAGTTCTTCCATCGTTATATATATAAATTTACCCCGATCATCGACCACACCTGTTAATTCTCCACTAGATTGTAGATCATGAACACGCTGTATACAATCCTGTTAAATATACATAATTATTATACAATATCAACACACTTTTCATATACACATCCAAATATATTAAAATACATTGGGTGGGGGGGGGGGGCAGGGGGGCTAAGAGAGAGAGAGATGGGGTTTAACGTCCACTCGACACAAACAAGGTCATTTCGGGACTAACATATGGTTTAATTTTATTTCAGTAATTCGCTTGCGCATTAAGGGTCTTTAGCAGTGGGAGGAAACCGGAGGACCCGGAGAAAACACACAAGGTTGGACAGGCGACCCTACTCCTTGTCACGTACAACCAGGGATTCAAAAACACTTTATGATACAGACTTTATGATACAGCGCCGCATGCTAACCATTCAGCCATCCAACCCCCCCCGGATGGCTAAGAGTAGCTCTGTGACTTATATTTCATAACCCCGTCATTTACACACTAAAAACTATTTATGGAATTAACAATTACTGGTTTATTGACATGCAACGTTTCCACGATAATACTCTCGTCTTTATTATTTGCTTAATAAAGATGGGAGTATCATCGTGGAAATGTTGCTTAAACCAATAATTATTATTCTATAAATAGTTTTTAGTGTTTTACTGAAAGAAACCCTGTTGTTATGTATAACGTTACTTCTGGTGAATTGAAAAGTGATATAAACTAGTTATCCTTTATAGCACACAGTATGCCTTGTATCATCAATTTGTTAGCTCAATTGGTGCAGACCATCTCTAAAATAATGTTAAGAGACCTTATTGATTTTAACAAGTTATTGGGGCAGACTAACCATCTCTTTATTCAGTGTTCTTAATCCTTATTTCTTAATTCATAGTCCTTAATTCTTATTTCTACATTTGTTGTTGTTTTACAAATTAGACATTTGTCACATCAGATTTGTAAAATGTATTTTAATCGTATTTCAATATAAAGATAAAATTTATTTTAGAAAATCAAAAATTAGCCTACATTTACATTTCATCAGAGAAATTAAATAAAATACCCCTATATAAACTTTTGTTATAATTATATAATACCCCTATATTAACTTTTGTTATAATTATATAATACCCCTATATTAACTTTTGTTATAATTATATAATACCCCTATATTAACTTTTGTTATAATTATATAATACCCCTATATCAACCCCTATTATAAAATACCCATAAACTAACCTGTGTTTTAATTTTAAAATGTGCTGCTAAATCTTCTAACATGACAACCTTCATATCCTAGAAATAAAAATATATCATACTTTTAGTTTTATAAATTTGTAAACAACCAACTTAAAATGGCTGAATTTTCACATTAAAGGGCCATTATGGAAGATTAGATAAACAGCTGAGAGTTCTCGCTATAATAGTTACAAACTAGATAATGTAAAGAGAACATGCTGAAGTACTCGGACAAAGTACTTCACTGCGAGTTGAGAAATCTTCATTTTAAAAACATTGTTTTATTAGGCATAAGAGATAGAGTGTGCTAAAATAGTCTTAAAATACGAAGAGAGAAACAGGGTTTAACGTCCACTCAATACAAACTAGGGAGTAACATGTGGTACAATTTTATTTCAATGCCTGTCTCTTGTGTATATGGGAGAAAACCCACGGTTGGACACAAGATCCAAGTCGGGTCATGTATAAGCGAATCCAAATCACGCCAAAGAAAAGGGGTTTAATATCCTACTTTTCTGCACCAACTGAGCTAATGAAAACTGGCATATGTCATACAGTGGGCTATGAAGGAAATTTTGACAGGACAGAGGCACTACGGTCTACTCTTATATAGAATATAAACTTTTACGTGTACGCCAATCTGTACACATCTGGACTAGTAGACACTGTCCTTGCCAGAGTTGAACTTTCTCGGCTAACCTCGGGAGTAAACCTGAGATCTGAATAGCGTGCCAGTGTTCACCACGGCTCCTAAATTTGTTCAATGCTTAAACACATACTAATGTTTCATACATACATACCAATAAACTTCTACAAAAATGACTTGTAAATATTAGAGATGAAACTTTTAGAAAGATCATCCAGGTATTATTTACCTTTATATATTGTATAAATTCTTGTAATAAAGACTGGGAATTCAAGTCTACTTCTGCCTCATTTTCACCCTCTTCATCAACACTAAACATTTCCTTCATTTTTAAATATTCTTCGTATTCTTTTTTCTCTTCTTCTTCTTTACGTTTCTTCTCTTCTTCAGCCTGAAATATAAACACCATCTTTATAAACCTACAAACCTTCACAAACACCAACAAACATATCAACACACACCAACAAACATCTTAGTTTCAGCTCGAAATGTTAATCATTGAACTCAGTCAAGACATTCACCTAATGACCATCTACATCAACATTCTACCTCAATTAAAAACAGAGCTGTTACGTTCCAATCAAATTGCTTATTGCCCTTTAGCCTAAGCAGAAAATTCTCATCATCAAACTTAGTGAAGGTAGTAATATAATGAATCTATAATTTTCAAACACTTAGAATCAAAGTTATTGTGCTCCAAAGTCTCAACTAATCAAATAGCTTATCTCGGCTTAGCCTGAGTGAAAAATGATTAAAATCTATTCAATTCTTCGAATGAATGAAACAAACCTCTATAACCTCACCTTGTTTATAGAATGAATGAAACAAACCTCTATAACCTCTTCTTGTTTATAGAATGAATGAATGAATGAAACAAACCTCTATAGCCTCTTCTTGTTTTCTTATAGCTTCTTGTTTCTTTCTTTTCGCTTCTTCTTCTGCTTCTTTCTCTTTTCTCTCCTGTCGATCTTCAAATTCAGCCTGAAAATATTGAATACATCATTATTACAGTTGCCTCCCTTTAGATTTAATCCACCTTAAACAAACCAAACTAAAGTCTCCAAAATTCCCCCCCCACCCACTTCTCCCTCTCAGTTCATAGCAGAACTAACGCCATTATAGTTGAGATATGAAATGACAGCCTTACCACATCCCGAAACATGGGCGCTGATTTGTCACAGCTAGAAAGAGGATATCAAAGTCGGGAAATTCTCTTTAGATTCCAACAATGTTAGGCGATAAAACTTGTCTGAGACCAGAGCTGGAGTTCACAAAGTTAAAGATTTACTCAACTTTAAATCAATGTTTATGAGAAATATCTTTCATGTATTTGATACATAAAAACAACAAAAGTTTTATAAGTTAAAATGAGGCTAAAGTCGGAGAATGCTTTGGGAACTCGGGACCAGATATTAAGGCAGGACACTACCTAAGAATTTTACATTGATAACAGAAACTTGCCATTTAGTGTAATATTAGTATATGATGTCCCAAATCAGATTTGATAATTTGAGCGCAAAATGTTTATTTGTTGTCATGGAAATGGTGGCCATATTGGATTTTTTATATATTCACGGTGGCTATGTTAGGAAATCAAAATCTTCAACAATTTTATTGAAACAAACTATTTGTGATTTGGAATAACATATATAGGCATTAAAGAGTGCAATAAGGCATAAATTTTACTATTTGAATGTTAATAAAGAACATTATGCATCCCACATAAAACAAGTGGGTGTGGCCGAACACACCAGTAAAAGGATTTTGTACAATAAAATATCCAAATGTATAAAAAACACTTTGAAAATCACCTTATTGCAAACAGTAGCTATAGCACTAATCGTATTCCAAAGATGAGACCATTATCTCTCATAGATTTTGAGAATTTGATTTTCTAAGACCTGATATGGGTGAAAAATTGAGTACGGAAAAAAGCAAGTTAAAAGTTAAAAATTTGATTTACCTATACAAATGACTAAATATTTAACACTATATAATATAAAGGCTGGACACGACTTGAAAAATCAACAAATTTTTACTATTTTGGGCAATTTTAGCTGATATCAAAATTTGACAGATCAATCTATACAGAGTGTTTTATAAGGTAGTGTCCTGCCTTAAATGGGACAAATGGACTTTGAAACAAATTATGGAGTATATGACTTCACCTCTCTAGCGGCTTTTCTATCTGCTTTATCTTGAAGCTTTTTTAATTTCTTGGCACCAACTTTTTTTTCAGGTTGAGCAAAATCTGCAAATACATCTTCTTCATCATCCAGCTCATCTGAAATAAATATTTCTTTCATTTCATCTTTGTCAAGTAGTGTGGGCTTCATTATTTTAACATGTCTGAGGTTGAACATCCTGATGACGGGCCATAGAGTGTTCTATGACAATTTTGCCTGGACAGCTGCATTACGACCTACTCTTTTGTCGAATTCCAACTGTCAATTGTTCTTTTATATGATCACCAATGTGTACACACATGTAGGACCTCGGTATTTTGGCTAGACACCTTTCCTTGTCACACCCCCCCCCCCCCCCCGCAACTCCCTTGTTCGGCACCAGTGACATAGCAAAACTGCACCAGAAATCTGAGGAACTCTCCAGGATAAAGAAAATGAAATAGAGTTTAGCGTCCTACTGTTCTGCTCCGTCTGGGCTATTGAAGACGGGCATACGCCATACAGGTTTAACGTGTGGATGTAAAATCATAACACCTGCCATTGATTCAAGTGACATGGATTTGAAACCCTTATATCGAATTCCAACTGCCACAGGATCTATAACGTGCACTTCAATTTGTATACGGGGCCTCAGTTTTTAGTCCCATTTGAACGACTGTACATTGTCCCTTGCCAGTCACTCCATCCTGCACCACTGACAAGGGGGGAAACCACGCTGGAAAATCCTGATGAACTTTCCTAGACAACACCGGAAACGAACATGTGACCTCCAGGCTAACAAGCCAGCATCTTACTCACTGAGCCACCATGACTCCACGGAGGTAGAAAATATTAATATACATGTACATGCTAAAGGGGTAAATTAATATAATCAAGAATTACCTGGTTCATCTCTGACTACCATTCTCGGACGTCTTGCTCTCCTCCTAACACCAGGTGGTCCCTCCACATTAACAGGTACAGGTCGTCTAGCTGGTCCTCCACCTTCACCACCCTGTTTCTTGTCATCTACAAAATAAACATACAAGTTAATATACCTGACTGGATGGCCGAATGGTTCGCATCACCTGACTCATGGACAGATGTTTTGATTTTATGTGCATGCGTTAAAGTTACAATTTCATATTTTCTAAGAAAGTCAGAACATAATTATTTCTATGTCTTTTGCTCAATAGGTTTTCAACTCACTATTATACGATCATAGGTTATCTTTCTCACACTTAAAAATCTTCACACCGGAAATAATAACACAATTACCTCCCTTGTTTTCCTATTCTCCACAATGGAATAGCTATCTTCAAACATTTGAATTTGAAGTTGAAAATGATATTTTTGCCAATTTCTCAACTGGCAATAGTGAATTATAGGACTAATAGGATTATTCTTTAACAAGGTAGGACAGTTTATAGATACCATCTATTTTAGAGCTTTATTTTAATACATTTTAAAAATATGAAATTGTAACTTTAAACGCCCTCATACTCATACAACTGGGCTAATGAAAACGGGCATACGCGATACAGTGTGCAATGAGGGAAATTTTGCCCGGGCAGCGGCACTACGGCCTACTCATATATCGAATTCCTGTCAAGGGATCTTTTACGTGCATGCCAATTTGTACACAGGACCTCAGTTTTTCGTCCTATCCGAAAGACTAGACAGCTGTCCTTGTCAGGCCCTCCGTCCTGCATCACTGGGCATGGGATATGGAAAATAAAAACAGATAAAAATTATGATAACAAATTAAAGAGTCGGCGATCGTGTTTGATCAGACTCCCTTTTCTATTTCCATCACTTTTACATTCCATTACTTTTACATTTCTTCCTGCTTTCTGTTAGGGTCAGTTATTTAACATGGAAGAACTAATCTTCTTTTCACTTACCTACTTTCTGCGGTGCCACAACAATGAAATATTGAGACACAAAAATGGGAGTCACATCAAACATAATAAATGCCAATTTTTGAAGCAGATGTAATGTATGATCATGATGTTTACAAAACATATTGTCTGTTTTCAAACAGTTTTATATGGTAGTAAACACAGACATTTTTACATTTATGACTTACCGTTGGATAATTCAATACTTACTTGAACTGAATTTATTGACTATAAAAACAATCAGAAATATAACAGCAACTATTCCAGCTGTAACGAGGTAAATAGTGAACGGGTCTACGACTGCCATGTTGACGATCTTCACGGAAGTAAATATAAAGGGAGGCTACTCTTGTTATTGTCACGTACATCCAGTATTAGAATGTCGCGCGTCGATCTCCAGCTAGCCGTTCACCCTTGACTTGTCATGCAGTGGCGGCGCCAGCCGTCGGTGGTTGGAGGGGCAAAGCTGGGGCAAAGTCCAAGGTTAAGGGGGCAAAGGCACGAACTTCAACTAGGGTTAGGGGGGCCCCCCAGAAAATTTTGAAAAACAGGCTGCCGGAAATACAGTCTGTCACTGTCAGTATTTCAAGTACTGATCGTTGAAAGTGTCAAACGAACGGACTTGCAACCTCAACGAAGCCCACTCACGAGCGCCAAAAATAGACTGCCGGAAATGCTGCCTGACAGTATTCAGTCAGGTACCTATCGTCGAGATAAATAGATACCGTCCGTCGCCTGATCACTAGTTTATACGACCAGAGAACAAAATGTCAAATGAACGGACTTTCGAATATCAACAAAGTCCCCGTGTGAGCGCCAAAGCAACGAGTCCCTGTGGGGGGTATTGGGGATCTCTCCAAGAAAATTTTGAAAAATAGACTGTCGGAAATGCTCTACAACATGCAAGTCTATGACTGAGTGGGGATGTGGGATTTAATCACCGTAGAAGGTATAGATTACCGAAACGTATCACAAATACTTTTTTTTTATTTTCTAAAATTATTCAGGGGGGGGGGGCAAACAGAGGGCAGCCCAGATTTATGGCGGGGGGGGGGGGCAAACAGAGGGCGCCGCCACTGTTGTCATGGTTGTGGTTTCGATCCCTGGTGTCAGCGTATGTGGCTTGGAGATAGCGGCACCTTCTCAACCTCGTGGGTTTAATCAGTTTTCTTCCCACAGGAACGATCCCTGCGCATGCGTTAAGCATAAGGAACGGCCCCTGCGCCTGCGATAAGCATAATAAAATAAGACAACTTATCTGGAAGCGGACGTTAAACAGTAATAGAAGAAGAAGAAGGCTTTCGCATTACCTACGGAAAGTTAATTGAGGTATCCCCAGCACTAAAGACATATTAAATAAAACAGATTGAAGATTAAACATATTAACAGTATAAATAATTAACTTATTATTCTGTTGTATGGAATGTGTAAATTTGAACATTGTGTCGGTGGGGATGACGTAGCTTACGCAATAAAATGTTATATTCCGGTCCAGATTTGCACCAGAAATCGGTCACGTCATTGACACCCAGGTTGAAAACCCCTGTGACCCCTCTAAACAAATATTAATAGACCGGTTTGTATAGGGCCCCATTTCATCTCCTTTTTCCTGGAAATGAAATGAAATGAAATGGGGTTTAACGTCTTACGCGTCTGCACCTATACTGGGCTAATGAAGACGGGTATACGCCATACAGTGTGCTATGAGGGAAATTTTGCCCAGGCAGCGGCACTATCGCATACTCTTATATCGAATTCCAACTGCCAAGGGATCTTTTACGTGCACGCCAATGTGTACACGGGACCTCGGTTTTTCGTCCCATCCGAACGACTAGGCAGCTGTCCTTGTCAGGTACTCCGTTCTGCATCACTGACAAGGGGGAAGCCACGCCGGAAAATCGAGATGAACTTTCTCGGCCAAAGCAGGGATCGAACACCCGACCTCCAGGCTAGCGAGCTAGCGAGCCAGCGCCTTACCCACTTAGCCACGTGATCCCCCCTTTTTTTCCTGGAAGCCCAATGAGTAAAACGCTGGCCCGCTAGCTTCCCTGGAGGCTCCGTGTTCGATCTCTTTGTTAGCCGTGAAAGTCTATCGGGATTATCTGGGATGGTTCCTTCTGTTCAGGGACAACGTATAGTCATTCGGATGGGACGATAAACCGCGCCCCGTGTACACATTAGCTTGCATGTGCACGTAAAAGATCCCTTGGCAGTTAGAATTCGATACAATAGGCGGTAGTGCCCCATGGTACACTGTATGGCGTATGCTCGTCTTCATTAGCCCAGTCGGAGCAGAATAGTAGGACGTTAAATCCCATTTTATTTCATTCTTTTTTTCCATTTCTGATTCACTGAGTAGACAACAAAATTAGTATCAACACCAGGATGAGCATAAAAATATCCACACTGTTTCTCACTCAAAACAATGTCTTTCAGTTAAATTCAATAATCGATTATCGATTATAGATCGATTATTAGAAACCGGAAACTTATAGAAAATAGTATTACACATAAAGAAGCTTATTCTTTAGAACTATCTTCTAGAACACGTCAAGATGTCTTCCGATATATAGTTTAAGTTTCGTTAAAAACTGATCAAGATATCGATAATTCAAACGACAAGTATCTGTCTTATTAACACGATCACTGGCTTGACAGTTGGAATTCGATATAAGAGTAGGCCGTAGCGCTGCTATCCCGCCACAATATTCCTCATAGCACACTATCTATATGGATAAACCAGCCTTTATTAGCCCAGTCGGTGCTGACTGCTGAATAGTAGGACGTTAAACCCTACTTCGGTTCACTTGATCTCTCTTTCCCTGGTCGAGATTACCAGTTTTCCCTGGTCAAGATTACCAGTTTTCCCTGGCCGAAATCACCAGTTATAGACCGTAATAAAATCTGGCTTCACGTCTCGTCTGACATAATACTTCGGTCTGCAGAGAAATCATGTTTGACGTCCAATCAACGTAAACTAGCCCATTTCAGGACGGTAAACCCACGAGGATGGACAAGCTTGAGATCGAAACCTCGACATTTGTCTCCATGACAGACCTTACGATCTATATATAAGGACCAGCCCCACCCACCCCAGATTTAAATATACTTTTAATATAATAATATGGTGAGGGTCTGGTAAACGGGGCTAACATAATTACATGTTGTAAAAAAACGTCCTACTATTCTGCTCCGACCGGGCTAATGAAGACGGGCATACGTCATACAGTGTGCTATGAGACAAATTTTGCGGCCAGCTCTTATTTTGAATTCCACTGTCCATATTTCTCTTACGTGCACACCGATGTGTGCGCGCGACGTCGGGCTTTCTCGACCAACACAGGACTTCCAGGTTAGCAAGTCAACGTCCTACACACTGAGCCAGCACGGTTCCCTGTAATCCATGTTTATCGCTGACAGTATTAGTTATAAATGTGATGGGAGGGATTACTTAGTAATTCCTGTATTGATGTTGGGTTAATCAGTGGTCTTAACCCTGATTTATAAACTAATACATATTAAACAGTATAAAGGCATTATATTAATAATAATTACACCAATATACGTCATATCCACTCTCAAATCTACACTGGATAATTAGGACTATGTATAGTATTTGATGCCGTCAAGACTACACTGGATAATTTGGACTATGTTCATTAGCCAATTACATTCGAAGGTTGAACATTATACGTCATACTGTCTCCATTCTATGTCACCATATTAGCGAGCCAGGAATTTACTGTCTGTAAGATATCATATTAAAAGCGAATCCAAATACACCCATAGAGTTCGAACGACAAGAAATTTTAGGATTTCTCAAGTTTTGACGAGACATTTAACTCTACAGCGAGCTCGCCTTCTGTTTAAAGTCTGGTAGTCAGGGTTACTAGGATCCGACACAGTTAACAGATATACAGTCTGGTAGTCAGGGTTACTAGAATCCGACACTGTTAACAAGAATAACCATATAAGCCAGCAAAATAAAACCTTTTTTCTTTAATTATAATTTTGCCCGACCGTGTTTAAATCTATTTCAAACCCCGGTGGTTTTATTTTATTTATAGATGTTTTCGGTGGAAGACGTTTTTTCGATAAATATAAAATGAAGAAATTGAATTGTAAATCCCCATAGAATAGTCCAATTGATGGGAACTTGATCAATCTAGCAGGAACAGATTAAAACTGACACAAGTCATCACATGTCATTGACGGATATTAAACAAAACGGTATGTGAGCGTCTGGATGGAGATTGTGGGTCATTCTCCCAATTAAACTGACAGGTCAAAGTTTAAATTAATTTCCATCCTCCTTTTATATAGTACGCAATGAATGAAATAAGATGGCGGTTTAGCGTCCTACAGGTCTGTGCGAACAGGGTAAATCGCGGTTTAGGGTCCTACATGTCTGTGCGAATAGGGTAAATCGCGGTTTAGGGTCCTACAGGTCTGTGTGAATAGGGTAAATGGCGGTTTAGTGTCCTACGGGTCTGTGCGAATAGGGTAAATGGCGGTTTAACGTCCTACGGGTCTGTGCGAATAAGGTAAATGGCGGATCTGTGCGAACAGGGTAAATGGTGACGAAGAAGAAACTATTTCCAGACAGCGGTTTTACGATCTACTAGTATAACGATTTTGACGTGCTGTCGAGGGTAGGGTGAACTTTAGATCACAAGGCCTGTCATTGAGTCAAATAACGTGGTTTCAATTCCCCGCTTGGACGTGACAAACATTAGGGTCGCCTGTCCAACCTCGTGTGTTTTCTCCGAGTCGCCCGGTTATCCCGCACTGCTAAAGACCCTTAAGCCCAAGCGTATTATTAAAGTAAAAAGCCCTGTCGACATTAAACCCCCATTTCTCTCTCTTTCTCCCTTTACCGCGTTACCATTCGCATACCGGTGATCTCAGTTTGTGCCATCCGAAGGACTGTACGATTTTCCTTGTATCTTACACCACTGACAAAGGGAAACCCGGTCGGTAAATACCGATGAACTTTCTCTGGTTTTTGGGGAGTTGGATGGCCGAATGATTAGCGCGTGCGCGTTGTATCTCATAAGATCTGTCATTGACGTGGTTTCGATTCCCCGGTTGTATGTGACAAGGAGTAATGTTGCCTATCCAACCTCGTGGGTTTTCTCCGAGTCCTCCTGTTTCCACCCACTGCTAAAGACCCCTACGCGCAATTGAATTATTGAAATAAAATTGAACTATTTGTTAGTCCCGAAATGATTCCAGTAGAAACTATTTACTTTCTCATAGTTAAAGGGACATTATGTAGATAAAGAGCTGACCGTTCTTGGTATAATATTTCAAAAATAGATAATGCAAAATGAATATGTTGAAAATGTCATTCAAATTACTTTATTTTCAGTGGAGTTAACAAGATGTGTGCATTAATCGAAACCACCGTATACTGGTCATTCGAGTCTTATCCATTTGTAAATTAAATCATTAAATGGTGGAACCGTTCTAATCTACTTAAAACCGGGGCCATCCGATGACATCGAGAGTTGATTATGGCCTTGTCATGTTTATTTATGTCTAATTAATAGTTTATATAACATTTCAGGTCTAAAGAAAGACCTGCAATAGGCAGGCAGATTGGGCTCTTGTATAATTGTTCACCTTATGTTAGCTAATATATAGCCGTTTATAAAATGGGGTTTAACGTCCACTCGACAAAAACTAGGTCATTTCGGGGCTAACATATGGTTTTTAATTTTATTTCAATAATTCGCTTGCGCGTAGGGGTCTTTAGCAGTGGGAGGAAACCGGAGGACCCTAAGAAAACCCACGAGGTTGGACATACATCAATAAGAAAATATGTGTAGATTTTTGTGTATCTGGATCAAAGATATCTCCCATAAACAATGTTTGAAAGCGGAGTCTTGGTAAGGGAATGAAATGGGTTTTCATGCTCTTTTACACCGACGGGGCTAATAAAGACGGGCATAAACCATACTGTGTGCTATGGGGGGGGGGGGGGGGAGATGGGTGGGGGGGGGGGCTAGTCAAATGGATTACCGCCTACTCTTATATCAAATTCCAGCTGTCAATGGTTCATTTACGTGCCCGCCAATGTATACACGGGACCTCGGGTTTTCATCGGGGTAAGATAAAAACATCAATATGGATTGAGATGAACCAATATTAAATTCTAATTTGTGGGTTTTTTTTAATATCATGGAGAACATTCAGTTGAAGGATTAGCAGCTCCTTTAAATCAAAATAAGGGATATCGAAGCAGTGATAAACGATAGCCCGATACAAGTCAACACTGAATTAATAACGTTATCATATTTTACAGCATGTTTTACTTATCTGGGGTGCTGAAGCCAGGTGGCTGAGTGAGTAAAATATTGGCTCGCTAACCTGGAAGTCCCGTGTTCCATCAGAGGAGTCTTACTCGCTGGCTTGCTAACCTGGAAGTCCCGTGTTCCATCCGTGTTCCATCCGGTGTTCCATCCGTGTGGTGACCGAGAAAGTTCATTGGGATTTTCTAGGGATATATCTCCTTATCAGTGGTGCAGGACGTAGGGCCTGGCAAGTGGCACAGGACGTAGGGCCTGGCAAATGGCACAGGACGTAGGGCCTGGTAAGTGTTACGAAAAACCTAGGTCCCGTGTACACATTGACAGTTGGAATTCGATATAAGAGAAGGTCTTAGCGTCATTGTCCAGGCAATACCCCCCCCCACCACTTCGTAGCCCATGTTACTGCCTGGTCCGAATTACCCCAATACACCAAATATCAGCCCCGCGACAGCCCTAGTGTAGCCGGCAACCCCGAACCTTGAATAAACAGACAGACAAACAACAGTCACAAATATTATTCTAAATGAAATAGACGTTACTTGTTTGTGCGTCTTACCCACGGATTTTTCTTATAGGCGTGGTTTGTCTGTGGTGCGGTCCTCCTGCACTTACTATTAGAGCCCCCCTCCCCCTCGAGGTTTCCGTCATGTATACTCGCATTTGTTATCTGCGCGTATTTGAATCAACTTTAATCATTTAAAGATACATGTACATTATGTTAGATTTAGATAAAGAGCTGACTATTCTTGTTATAATAGCTCAAAAATAAATAATGTAAAGTGAAAATGGTGAAAATTTCATTCAAATTACTTCATTCTTAGTCAAGTTACCACTGTTTGTAGTTTTGACAAGATGTGTGCATTGTTGTAAGCAGAGCACTGGTATATTCGAGACTTTTAGCCTCGCTTTCTCATTTTTAAATTAAATTTTTAAATGGCGAGCCGTTATAATCTAGTTAAAATCGAGGATATCCGATGCCATCGGGAGTTGATTATGGTCTTGTTTTGTTAATAAATGTCTAATTAATAGTTTATATAATATTTCAGGCCTAAAGAACGACCTGTAGTAGTCAGATTTAGTCCTTGTATACTGTATGTTTAAATATAGTTCTCTATCAATCAACGAACGAATAATTGTGTTTTTTTACAGACTTCATTTTTATTGATAAATTGTATGAAAAGTGTGATCGATGTTGACTAATGAAGCACCATATAAATCACAGAAACCATACGAACAATTCACTTTTTATAAATGATTTACTCAGATAATTATTTATAGATTAATTCGGTTACTGTTTCACATAGTTTCCAAGGTACCAAACAACTCTCCACGATACTGACACAAAGAACTCATCAAGATATCGACACTAAGGCCATGTCCATTTGAATTCCTGTTTTTTTGGGAACACGTGTAAAATTGTGTTTGTTATTTCATCAGGAAAATGACTAATTTATAAACCAAAATAATTTGTCTGTGTTGTTGAAAAGCTTTCAGTTCCCAAATTTTAGGTTTTGAAATTTTAGACAAAAGACCGGAAGCAAGTGAGATTCGTCGTAGATCTTATATAAGGTAGATGTTCTAATATGCTAAGTTCTATTATGCATTTATCTATAATGCAAAATGCAGAATGGGGAAGTGTAAATGTGCAAAATAACTATTATACTGTATTTTGTATTATTTAAAAGTGTATTCTGTATTTTGACACTGTGACATCAATGGAAATTGCAAATTGCAAAACTAAAATACGTATTTTGAACTGCTGACATATGCAGTTTGTATAGTGAACAATGAAATAATATTGGCAACGTTATCCTTCCATAAGTGAGACGCCAACTTACAAATATCGTTATGTGGACCGTTCACAGTCTAATGGTCCATCCCGCACCCCAAACCCACGAATCAATTATAACACCAATGCCACGCCTGTATGACGTATATGTTATAACATCAATGTCATACCTGTATGACGTATATGCAAATTATAACAACATTGCCTGTGTTAATTATAGCACAAATAACAAGACTGTGTGACGTAACAAATAAAACTCTTTAATATAATTTCACATCAGTATTTTATTTCATAAATAATTCTCCAAAACAGTTAATATGTTTATCTTACAGATCAGATACAAAATGATTTCTAAAGGCATTCTGCACACTTCATGAATAGATCTCTGTCTTGAATTACCGCCATATGCAACAATCAGTATATAGAGGATATTTGTCGTTTTAGAGTGAATAACATATTTTATTTCATCGAGAAGCAAGAAAACTTATATTTTCACGAATGCGTAGCATGAGTGAAAATATAAACGTTTTCTTGCTTAGAGATGAACGTTTTCTTGCTTAGAGATGAAATAAAATATGTTATTCACGACAAAACGACAAATGTTCTATTTATTTTATGATTTTACAATCATTTTAGGTAAAAACAACATGGACTACTGCTAGCCAGTGGAATAACACTTTTATTTCACTGATAAAACGCGGTATTCCACTACTGATCATAAAATAAATTGTTTTATACTACGGTTCTACAAAGACTAAATAAACCCTTTAAATTCCATTAAATGGAAGCAAAATAAATACTTCTCAAAATTCTCGAAGTATACTTAGTGTTTTTGACTAAAGTCGTCGATTTAGGATTTAAAATGTCGGTTAACAAGCTTAGTGTCTGTTATCAAGCGTAGCTAGCTGTAGACAGTATGCTGTAAGGCATCTTAATTACACAAACAGTTTCTTCTGGTTACCCGTGTATAGATTACCCTGCACGTAAAAGATCCCTTGGCAGTTGGAATACGATATAATAGTAGGCCATAGTAACGCTGCCGGGGTAAAATTTTCCCCATAGCACATGTATGGCGTATGCCTGTCTTCATTAGCCCATTTGGAGCAGAACTGCAGGACGTTAAACCCCATTTCATTTCGTTTTTTCTAGTTAGTTGGGTCATTACCTTAAAATGAAATGAAGTTTAAAGTACTACTGTTCTGAATCGACTAGGGCAATGAAGACATCATACAGTTTGCTATGAGGGAAATTTTACCCGGACAGCGGCGCCACGACCTAGTCTTATTTGGATTTCCAATTGTCAATGGTTCTTTTACGTGCACGCCAATACGTACACGGGACCTCAGCTTTGCATCACCTCCAAACGAATAGACGCTGTCCTAGCCAGATCGTCCACCCTGCACCACTAACAAAGGGGAACAACCCTTGAAAACCCAGAGAAACATTCACAGCTAACACCAGGAGTGAACCCGAGAACTCCTGGTTAGCGAACCAATAACTTACTCACAGCACCACGGCAACACCTTTATATCTATCTTTAAATTAAAAAAAACATCAATATATACAAGTATGGTTCCAAATGACGTGTTAGTCATACCAAGAAAATGTATATTTAAAAAAACAATATGGCGTCAAATGTGTGCTTTAGTCATACTGTGTAAATGTCTATTTAAATCACAGTATGACGTCAAAAGTGTGTGATAGTCATACCGATAAATGTCTATTTAAATCGCAGTATGACGTCAAAAGTGTGTGATAGCCATATCGATAAACGTCTATTCAAACACAATATTGTGTAAATGTCTAGTTCGAACACAGCATGGCGTCAAACGTGTGTGTTAGTCCTACGCGTCGGTGTATATGTAGATCCGTATGCTAGGCCATGGTGGTCATTGCAGATCAAACACCTATTCATTAATTTTGTAATTTTTAAATCGACAAATGTTTAGATATTGAATCTGTAGAAAATCGCAATCTTTTGTCATGTATCATAATCGTGTGTGAGTAGACAGATGCCCACTTCGTAAAAAAAAATTCAACACATCAGATTTAAGCAAATCATCACTTATAGATGAAAAGGAACCCTATTAAAATCCTGATTCCCTGCACATAAAGGTGTGGGCGCTGTACGCTATCTTTGGTTGAAAATATCAATAATTAAACTTGTTCTCTCGGTTAAATATAAATCACCGTGATCTTCCTGTTAACTGAAAGACGACATTTATTGAACTAATTTCAAGCGACATCTTACGTCAAGTTTTTGTAGAACAGGCAATCTTACGTCAAGATAACGTCAAACAGACAATCTTACGTAACGATAACGTCAAACTGGCAATCTTACGTCACGATCATGTAGAACAGACAATCTTACGTCACGATCTTGAAGAACAAACAATTTTACGTCAAGTTCTTGTAGAGCAGGCACTTTTACGTCAAGATAACGTCAAACAGACAATCTTACGTCACGATAACTTGAAACAGGCAATCTTACGTCACGATCATGTAGAACAGACAATCTTACGTCAAGATCCTGTAGAACAGGCAATCTTACGTCACGATCCTGTAGAACAGAAAACCTTACGTCACGATCCTGTAGAACAGACAATCTTACGTCACGATCATGTATAACAGACAACATATTAAATACGTATTTCTATGTTTATTCGTCGAAATACGATATTTAACTTATTTCACACCAATCTTTCACGGGGTATTAGATAAAGAGCTGACCGTTCTTGTTATACTAGTTTAAAAAATAGAATAAGAAAAAATGAATATATTGAAATTTTCATTCAAATAACGTTATTCTGAGCAACGGTACTTGACAATCGCTATTAAGTCTAGATTACCCAGTATTTAATTAAACGGTGTTTTAATGCATTTAAATCTCGACCAACCGATTGTCTAGAGAGCTGACCATATGTTTGTCGAAATAATAATTTATATAACATTTGAAGCCAAAATAGTGAGATTTATCTTTTACATAATGTATCTTTAAGTAGCTTAAAAAAAAACAACATTTAAATAGTAAAATATCAATACATAACAAACGCATTATATACATAAATAACAACCGGGATTACAATCAAATGAATTGAGAATTAATCATTATGTTTAGTCCTAATCACACTCGGAGGAACTCACGAAAACAGAGTGGACGTGCCCTGGTTAACCTTATATTTCGACTGGTTAATCCGATATTTAGGACTACGGTATAGGTTATCCGGCAAATCAGATCACGGCTTGAAATCTCCACGGTGCTGTATTTAGCCTTTGTTTGCGATATCACCCTGGGTTGAAGCGGACGTCAAACCCCACAATTATATTAACCAGAACGCGGGAAAATTCTAGTTTACCACACATTGTTTTAATGACGTCAGCTTTTCTATGGGCGTTGCCATAGATACAATCTATCATAAACTGTTTAAACAACAACTACTATAGGCTATCCCTCCTGACGTCTGTGATCGAAACGATGACACAAGATTCACTGCAGGAATAGATTTATTTAACACTTCTTTACGAGGCTCACTTTATAGTCAGGCCTATATATCTTCCGAGCCATCACGGCTGATCAAGGCCTGTGTATCGTCAGAGCCATCACGGCTATTCAAGGCCTATATATCGTCCGAACCATCGCGACTAATCAAAGCCTGTATAACCAGAACCCCGCTAGGCAGCATGTCCTGCATTTCTTCATTTTCAAAAGGCCCATTGGAATTGGGAGTAACGCCATTAGTGAACACCTGAATAGCTTCCTCACGATCGGTACTGTTCGAGGCCCCTGTGTCACGTTTCACAATGTTCACTTCTCGACCGGAACTACCCAGACTCGATCTTGTGGTACTGCGCATGCTTTCTTGTCGATATCGTTTCCGACAATTACACCGCATGAGAAATAGTTCCAGATCGGCGAAAGGATAAAATCTAAAAAAACGATGTAAACACCACCGGAACCTAGAAACCACTTCCTGTCTAAAACTGTCATTCAACCAACAATATACGAAAGGGTTATAGCACGTGCTGCTGATAGCTATCCAATGACAAGCGAAGAAAACTCGACTGTTATAATGAAAGACCTGAACATTGGGATGAAAGTCGGTTAAAACGTGATACAAGTTTAATGGCAGCCAACAAATAGCAAACACGATCACCACAGTAATAAGAAGTTTGATACTTTTTCTCTTGGCCTTAGCTTGGGATATCTGTTGACATTCGGTCACGGCACCGACATGTGTTCGAACCCAGAGTGTGTGAACGATTCGACCGTACGCGATACCAATAATCGTCAACGGACCACAGTACTGTAGTACAATCGTCAGAATGGTCAGATATTGTTCGTACGTAACCGACGGATATCGTGAACGACATCGCCGCACCGTCGCAACAAAGAACGTAACGTCTTCCACGGTGTTATAAATCCCGTAAGGCAGGGCCAGACAAATAGCAAAGAGCCAGATTCCCAGTAGAATTAGGAGAGAAGAGGTTTTTGAGAGTCGTGATGTAAATGGTTTGACAACAACTCTATGCCTGTCAAGAGCTATAACAGTCAGAGTATACGTGGACACATAGACGGATAGAATTAGAGAAAAATTCACCAAGTGGCACAGGAAATCCCCGAATGGCCATTCGTCTAATAAATTCCTAGCGATATTGAACGGAACGTTTAACAACGTCACCAACAAATCCGATATAGCTAGGTTAGCGAGGAAGAAATTAGTGGGCGTGTATAGACGTTTATTTTTAAATATGACGTAACACACTAATAAATTGCCTAATATGGACACAATACCCAACAAACTATAGGCCGTGATTAACAACACAGTTTCCGCTGTCGTGTGTCGGTGATAAATCTCAGAATCAAAATTAAATGTCTTGTTTGTTTGGTTGATGATCAGTGTCCGTAGATAATCGTTTTGCTCCGTTAAATTACTTGCTGAACCGTAGAGAAGTTCCTGGAAGCTTTCTAAAGACATCATGGTCAGAATATGTGTGTTAATATGGTTTCAGATAGTATACCTTACATATAACTATCACCATTTTTATAAGTCCCACGCCACAAAAAAAATCAGAAGTCCGAAAACTATATTTTTAAGAACACAACAGCCAGTGAAAATCTTCGTTCGTAATTATACACAATCTGTTGAACCGCAGTTATTCTGAATTTATTCGTCGTCTATTGCAACTTCGAGAACGGACGACAGTCAGCACACAGGTGTTTCATAGCCTTACAGAAAATCGAAGTTTTTAAAAGATCACAATTGCTTTGATGTTACATAAAAAAACACACCAGCCAATGGAAATCCTCGCTTATCATTGTAAATAATCTCCATTACTGGCGTTATTATAAATATTAAGTCTTCGTCTATGACAACGCCTCGGGTAGACAATCAGCACGCAGTACAGATGCTGTCTCAGTCGCCTCTCTGCGATTGGGTGGATATTTTTTTCAATATTAGTCTTTTCGGCCAAACCTGGAAACTTTTACAAGATACACACATTATATTACATGGAACGTCAATTCGTTATATTTCTCAAATATTAGTCTGGGCTTCTATAATCCAAGTAAAAAGTATCACTTAGAAATTCACATGTTCCTGAAAGAATTCTCTTATAATGTAATATCCGTACCACTCTTGTTCATACACAGGTTCATCAGAATTTCTCAGATTTCCGGGCGGTGTCCATTGTATTCATAAGTTAATAAAGTTCTGATCCAATATATATATATATATATATATATCAGACCCAAGCGATCCTTGATGATACTCGGCGGTTTAGTTTGATCTTATATATATACCCATAGATGACGTGCACTCGGGAATACTGATCGCCAGACATCATAAACTATATTCCCATTCATATTCCATTTGTTCAGATTCTGTAACTGAAAGTAACAAAATAGAAACGTGGGATTATTTAACTTCTGCTATCGTCATAACATATCGGAGATAAAACTTACCATACAGTTCAACGCTGGGAAAAACAAATACGGAAGGACTCAACAACCGCAACTAAAACATATTATATAAAGTTGATAATGTAGTTATATTTATTGATTAGAACAGATAATCTTTCAAAATCTAATCGATAGTTATTACAGCAGAGTATCTACTTTAACTAATCGATTGGTATATTTTACTCACAGCATGGATTTAAAAGTATATTCATAGCGGTTAGTGCTTCATGATAAGGACAGCTCAATTTTTCGTCATAGGTCACGGAGATGTAAACAGGGCTAGCGCTAATCCAAACCCTAACCCTGGACCTAGCCCCAATGCTTACTCTAACCCTAACATACAATCTCGCCAACAATCATGTGCCCTAACCTTATTTACATCTCAGCGACCGTGGCAAAAACTGCGCTGGCCTTAACAAATAGATTTAGCCATATATAACCGGGCTAGCGCTAATCCCAACCCTAACCCTGGACCTAGCCATATATAGCCGGGCGCACGCACATTGATAGATTTGTCTAGCTAACTTTTCTTGTGTATCAGATACTACCCCCCCCCCCCCCCTTTAACTCCAAAACGGAAGGTTGCGGAAGGCTGACTTTATATAGGGTTTGTCAGGGATAAACAGAAATATATTGAAATATTTTAACGTTATTAATTGGCAACAAATGATCCACTCTTTATTGTTTCATTTTACACGTGCGCGCTGTATCATAAGGTCTGTCGCCTATCCAACCTCGTGGGTTTTCTCCGGGTCCTCCGATTTTCTCCCGCTGCTAAAGACCCCTACGCGCAAGCCAATTATTGAAATAAAACTGAACCATACATGTTAGTCCCGAAATGACCTAGTTTGTGTCGAGTGGACGTTAATGAATCATATGTTAGTCCCGAAATGACCTAGTTTGTGTCGAGTGGACGTTAAACCCCATCTCTCTCTCTGACAAGTCTGACAGTTCTTTCTATATTTGTTTAAAAATAGATAATGAACTCTCGATGTTATCGCTAGCCTGCGATGTTTATTGGATTAGGTTCCGATTTCCTGTTCGACTTCCATTTATAATTTAATCATGAAATGGATAATCGAGACTATGTTTTTTTTATCTTTAGTAATGATGATCTAGGCTAGGCCGAAAATTCAATCGCTAAAATCTCGGTTTGAAATTTTTTTTACATTATCTAATTTTTAACTTTTATAGCGAGAACTGCCAGCTCTTTATCTAATCTCCCATAATGTATTTTTAAGTAAAGCTATATGACGCCATGACGTCATAGTTTTTATGACGTCATAGTTTAATTAACTTATCCAGACTATAATCAACACTCTATTTAAGTAGATTTAAATACGTTTTGAGATGGGTGATTTAACGTAAAAATTCGACATTAATTAACTTATCCAGACCATAATTAACTCTCGATGCCATCGCTAGTCTGCGATAATTAATGGATTTGAATACATTTTGTGATGGGTGATTAAAATGGATAATCGAGACTTTTTTAATTATCGTACCAAAGGAAGTAATGACGATCGAGGCTAAATTGAATCACTAATATCTCGGTTCAGAGTGAAGCGATTTGACTGAAATTTTCCACATATATTCTGTTGTGATTATTTGTATTTTTTAACTATTATAGCGAGAACTGTCAGCTCTTTATCTAATCTTACCTAATGCCCCTTTAAATGACCGCGTTGTTCTTAAATTGTATAACATTTGAAATCAAAAGAAAGATTATTTTATGATATTTTATGATAGACTTGATGAACTAGAACAATAAGGGCGAAGAGAAGGGATTCGAATTTCTGGAGTAGTTGAAACCGAGGGGGAATCTACTGATGATTTAGTCGTGGCGGTCGGTCAACATATCGGTGTAAACGTTTCCAAGAACGACTTAAATCGAAGTCATAGAGTTGGTCACCCAGAGAGGTACAGTGCTACACAAAACCCAAGACCCATTATTGTACGTTTTAAGGGCTACTACACTAAACGTGATTTTGTCAAAAATGCGAGTAAGCTTCAATCGATTAAACAATCTCATGCTGCGGAGGTGCTAAAGAAACATTCCCTTTCAATTAACGACGATTTAACCAAAACCAGAGCTGAACTTGCTTATAAAGTGCGGAAAATGTGTAGGGAGAAGAAATTTGATAAAACGTGGGTACGTGATGGTATCATCTTTGTCAAAACAACATCAGGAAGAGTTGTGCTTATCAAGTCCCAAAGTGAATTTCAATCTCTCGTTGAAGATACCAGCCTCAAGTTTACAACACCTTGTGAATCAAAACAACATTCTGCAGAAATAAACCAGTCAATAAATGAATCTTTTGTCGACCTGTCCTCATAATCTGAGCATTTACACTTAATAATATGTCATTTAATTCTTAAGTCTACAGAAATATACAACTTTATGCCCAGCACTTCCTAATCAGCAATTATGACCCAAATTTACTTCCATAGTTGACGTGCAGTAACCTAACGGTTCACTTACAACAACACGCCTCTAACGGCACCTTGGAATATACAACTTTATGCCCAGCACTTACTAATCAGCAATTATGACCCAAATTACCTTCCATAGTTGACGTGCAGTAACCTAACGGTTCACTTACAACAACACGCCTCTAACGGCACCTTAAAGCGACAGCCCCCTTCAAGTTTATTATTGAACGTAATATACCGGGCATGATATCATATTCCCCAGACCCTTCAAGGTCTTTTTAGAACAGAACGCAGTATTTATATTAAGTATGCCGCTTACGTTGGACATCGAATGTCTGCATTTGTGCTTAATTTCCATGGCAATACCCTATTGTTCACGAAACCTATCAGTTTTTGTGTATATATTGTGTATATCATTTGTATTATATGTAATGTTTCTTTTTATTTATTTATTTATTTATTTATTTTTCTCATCCTCACCCCAAAACCAAATCGCCTTATCAACATATATATTACGATTGTTTTATGTCCTATATACATAAAGCATATTCGAGCTGTATAAACAAACAATAAAGTTAAACTGTCTTCTTGATGTATATGTTGGTCAGATGATTTATGCTATTTTGTGGAGGGGACCGTGTCTTATATATTTACATGATATTATTATATACGCTCTTATCATTTGTCTTTTGATTGTTTTGTGTGTAGATATTCACTCCAACCCTGGTCAGAATTTAATCAGAATAGTTCACTTGAGCATAAGAAGCTTAAGATTGATCATATTTCTGCTGAACTGTGTAATAATGATATTTTATGCTTCTCAGAAACCTGGCTTACTGATGCAGTGCCGGTTGATTCTTTGTCTGTTGATGGGTTTTGTTCGCCTTGTTTACTACATAGAAATGATAGTAGGGGGGGGGGGTATTGCTGTTTATATTCGTAACAATTTTTACTTTAAACGTAGATATGATCTTTAACTTCCAGGACTTGAAGCTTTGTGGTTAGAAATTACTTTAAAAAATAAAACATTTTTAATAGGAACTTTTTATCGTCCACCAAATAGCAACTCTGATTATTGGAATTTAATTGAACACAGTTTCTCGCAAGCTAAATATAATACTAGAAACAATGTCATCATTCTTGGTGATTTTAATGTAGACTTTCTTACAAAAACTTATAGTAAACTACATGATTTTATTAACAGATTTAACTTAACCCAACTTGTAAATGACCCCACAAGAATAAGCCCTGACAAGAGTTCACTTCTTGACCTAGCGAAAGTTTCATGTCCCGACTTTATACAGTCAGTTGAAGTCAACCTATGTGGTTTGAGTGATCACAGTCCTGTTGTTGTTTTCTTAACACTAGAAAAACACAAACCCAAATGTTACAAGCGTCACATCTGGGACTATACCAATATTGATGTTGTAGGATTAAATAAAAGTATTTTAGATTTTAATTGGAATAAGATTTTTAATGAAGATACTAATTTAAATATTTTAACTAAAACGTTTTCAGGGAAACTACTTGAAATCATTTCAAAATATGTTCCAAATAAGACCGTTACTATACGACCTCGTTGACATTCTTCACTGTTTAAAGGGTGAAAAGGCCTCAGGACCAGACAAAATTAATAATGTTATTTTAAAAAATGTGTCAAAGTCGCTTGCTTTCCCACTGTTAGGATTATTCAATCTGCTTATATCGAAATCCATTTTCCCCGATTGTTGGAAATTGGCACACGTTATACCAATTTTTAAAAAAGGCGATAGACACGTATGTTCTAACTACAGACCAATATCACTATTAAGTGCCTTGGTTAAAGTTTTTGAAAAAATAATATATAAGCATATTTATAACTTCGTTCACACTAATAAAATTATATATATGTACCAGTCTGGGTTTCGACACAATGATTGTGCTGTTTACCAACTCACCGATATGTATAACCATGTTTCTTCCTGTTTAGACCAAGGACGTGAGGTAAAAGCTATATTTTTTGACATAAAAAGCGCATTTGATAGGGTATGGCACCGTGGCTTAATACACAAACTGAACTCAATTGGAATTAGAAACGGTGTTTTAGATCTCATCAAAAATTATTTATCAAATAGAAAGCAATCAGTTATTATTAATAATGATTCTTCAGTTTTTAAAAATATATATTCCGGCGTACCCCAGGGGTCCGTACTGGGACCGCTCCTTTTTCTAATTTTCATTAACGATATTACAAATGAAATTATCTCCCGATTAAGATTATTCGCAGATGACACTTCGTTATTTTTGGTTATAGATAATCCCCCCGACACCCTTAATACTTTGAATAATGATCTAAAGAAAATTCATGATTGGTCAGAAAAGTGGAAGGTCGAATTCAACCCAGACAAAACTACCAGTCTTACATTTAGTAGAAAAAACAACCCAACTTTGCTTGTCGCTTCTTTTAATGATATCCCTTTATATGATGCAAATACCCACAAACATTTAGGTGTTATTTTTAACAAACATTGTAAATGGGACAATCACGTGGATTTTTTAATTAGTAAAACCTCAATCATGGTCGACTGTCTGAGAAGTTTGAAATTTAGACTATCGCGTAAATCATTGAGTATTTTGTATAATTCTTTTATTCTTTCTATCTTTGACTACGCTGATATAGTTTGGAATAATACTACTGAAGTAAATTCACAAAAATTAGAAAAGCTACACTTAGACGCGTTACGAACGATAACTGGCCTGCCTCGTGGAACCTCCCATAATACACTTTATACAGAATCCGGATTCTCATCTTTATCAGTGCGACGTCAAGCTCATAAACTAACAATGTTTTACAAAATGGTAAATAAGATAGTTCCCAATTATCTTTGTTGTCTTATTCCGCCAATTACCTCTTCCAACAACCCTTACAACCTACGTAACTCCGACCACATTACGCAAATTAAATGTAAAACTAATATTTATAAAAGCTCATTTTTGCCGTCTACTATAAAAGCGTGGAATAGTTTAGATAATGAAATAAAAAAGGCCTCGTCTGTCTCTGATTTTAAAACTAAGCTGTATCCAACCTTATTTCCCAAAGTTAACAAACTGTTTTTCTATGGTGAACGACAATTCCAAATTATCCATTGTAAACTGCGTAATAATAAAAGTGATTTAAGATACCATAAGTTCCTTATGCATATATATGACAATCCGCAATGTGACTGTGATCTCGACCTTGAAACCACTGAACACTTTTTATTTATTTATTTATTTATTTATTTATTTAAAATCATTTATCTGCTTATTTGTACCATAACTAAAATAATGTAATTAGTTTTTGTATGTATCATATATAATTCGACATTGTACATATATTATACACCCAAACCAGAAGGAAGCAAATTAATATAAGCCTACTCGGCTTGTTTTTGTATCCTATTATTTATGCCTTTTACATTGTATAATATTCTCGAAATAAATACTGTTTAAACCAAAAGAAAGATCTGCAATACTCAGATTTTGCTCCTACATAAATTTAAAATGTATTTAACTTGGGGGAATATGTCATCTTAAGCAAACAGAAAAAAACAATCATAAATACGAGGGTAGAACAGTGGGAATTTAAATTCCTTTTAACTGATGAGTTATGTCATCATTAGAATGCAAAAATATATTGTTCGTCGTTTAGCTTGTAAGATATTTTAGTTTGAGATACATCATGGGGATTTATTAAATAAAACTCTGTTGAGAAAAAACATCTGGAATGATTTAGGAGGAACGATATCGCGATATTAATATGGTATTATGGTGTCAAAATATTCAATCTCATTAAAATACAGGTCTGTATTTTGTTTCGTTTTTTATACTTTAGATGGCCTACACTATATGAAGATCTGACCGATTGTACTGGAAGGTCGCGTCAGGGGTCATACGAGCGGCTTTGACCCTATGGCGTCAGATATTGATTTATCAATCAGCGTTGTTGTTTCTAGCGGTTTACCCACAGTTCCGTGCATGACACGCCAAGAAGTCGCCGTAACAGATGGTTTCATTGGCCAATCCCTCACGCCATCCAGAACGTCTGTTATATAACAACTCTTCCAGATCCTAGTGTAGTAAAGACAAATAAAATGATATTTTTAACTATAACAAAACGAAACTAATAGGATCTGTGTTTTAAATCAGATTGTCAAAATATTGTGATTGTTGGGAGGATTTCTGTGTAGATCAGCTGATTAATATCGCGATATGTGATCCACGGTGGTTCGGTGAGTAGGCTGTTGGCTCGCTTACCTAGATGGCCCGTGTTCGATCCCTGCGTGGGCTGAAAATTCATCGGAATTTTCCGGCGTGGTTCCTCCTTGTCAGTGGTGCCGGGCCGAGGGTCTGACAGGGGGCAGTGTATAGTCGTTCGGATGGGATGAAAAACCGAGTTACCGTGCACGTTAAGGATCCCTTGGTAGTTCGAGATAAAAGTATGCCGTAGCGCCGCTGTCTGGGCAAAAATTTCCCTCATAGCACACTGTATAGCGCATGCCCGTCTTCATTAAGCCAGTCGGAGCAGAACAGTAGGACGTTAAACCCCATTTCATTCCTTCACGCTAATGACCCCTACACGCTTCCATACAAATCTCTGGGTAACAAAACTAGTGCATGTAACTTACAAAACAGATCCATTTATGTTGTAACACTATATTTATGATAAATGGCGAACAGAGAACGATAAAGCTTTTAAATTCTATGTTCGTGTTTACGACTCAAAAATCCATTATAGAATAATCGAAATGCCGTAGAAAACAATGGAAAAAGGAGTAGAATAATCTGTTTTGAATTATATGATCAAATGATGATGAATTATCTTCACTTTGATTATAGTTTGTCCATCATGACATGTGTTTTATTCCCACATCTCCAGTAACTTTAACTAAGGGTAAGCAAGGTTTTTTTATTCCACAGTCGTTTTAGCCAGAACTCCAAAACTCGCCATAACCGTCAACATGACGTCACATGAAGCCAAACATCAAAGCCGTAAATTGAGCTTTGGCAAAAATATACCAATGACGCCATATTTACGTCTGGGGGGGGTGGATGACCGAATGGTTAGCACATGCGCGCTGTATCAAAAGGCCTGTCATTGAATCAACTGGCGTGGTTTCGATTCCCCGGTTGAACATGACAAGGAGTAGGATCGCCTATCCAACCTCGTTGTTTTTCTCCATGTCCCCAGATTTCTTCCCACTGCTACAGGCCCCTACGTGCAAGCCAGCTAATTAAATATCTAACCGTGATATGTTAGTCCCGAAATGGCCTGGTTTTTTTGTCGAATGGAGGTTACACCCTCTCTCTCCCTCTCTCTCTCTCTCTCTCTCTCTCCCTCTCTCTCAAGTCATCGAGGACATTTTTTTTAGCGTTTCATGATCTACTGATATTAATGTAAGACATCTAAGGACACAATCCCTGGTTGTACGTGACAAGGAGTAGGGTCGTCTGTCCAACCTCGTGGGTTTTCTCCGGGTCCTCCGGTTTCCTCCCACTGCTAAAGACCCCTACGCGCAAGCGAATTATGGAAATAAAATTAAACCATATGTTAGTCCCGAAATGACCTAGTTTGTGTCGAGTGGACGTTAAACCCCATTTCTCTCTCTCTCTCTCTTTAAGGACATACCTTTTTATATACGATAATAAATTCTCTATTGTGATTGGATCATGAGAGATTGATTATCCAAGGATAGAGCTGCTACTATTTTATGTATGGATATAATCGTTAACTTGTGATTGGATCATCAGAGATTGATTATCCAATGATAGAACTGCTACTATTTTATATATGGATTATTATCGTTAACTTGTTTTTTTTTAAAGTTGAGGATTTTTTTAGGTTGATTAGTTCAGTAATGACTTGTTGATAGAAGTCGTCTAGGATTTCTGGGTAGTTTTTTTTATAGCGTACTTCGGGGCTCAGAGGAGGTTGAAATTTCGTTTAACTGGTTAACGCGTTAAAGTTGTGAAGTTAACGAGTGGATATTATTTAGTTAACGAGTCTCGTTAAACGCGGCCATTTCAGTACCCAACCCTATTTGAACGAGAAAACAAAAATCAATTTCATACTGGAATAGAAAAACATCGGCTGCATCATGCTCGTAGACTATATGCCGAGGGCTACTTCATGCTCGTAGACCATATGCCGAGAGCTACATCATGCTCGCAGACTATATGCCGAGGGCTGCATCATGCTCGTAGACCATATGCCGAGGGCTGCATCATGCTCGTAGACCATAGAGGGCTGCATCATGCTCGTAGACCATATGCCGAGGGCTGCATCATGCTCGTAGACCATATGCCGAGAATTTACCATGTGTGCGTTTCGCTGGCGAAAAAGTCGCTCTAACGCAAATGTAATAGAACCGTTTCCGTGTAACCGGTGAAAACGCGCACATTGAAAACGGGTTTAAGTATTCAGACGGTGCTGAAATTACACATGCAGCCAGATAATGACGAACCATTTTTGATAGTTTTGACAATAGTTAACTGTAGTTCTTTTGCCAAGGCAGCGGTTTAACTCAATATTGAGCCTGGGTTCGCACAATCGTATTTTCGCACCGCGCGTCTTCTCGATCAGTATAGTATGTTTCCGGTAGTGTGACCACCTATATTGAATTGTTTTCCATGAACGATCACATCAAAACAACATCGCACTTCTTGACGTGGTTCGAAATCCGGGGGGGGGGGGGGATGGCCGGATCGTTATTAGCACGCGCACGCAGTATCATAACGTGTCATTGAGTCAACTGGCGTGGTTTCGAATCCCCGGTTGTACGTGGCAAGGAGTAGGGTCGCCTGTCCAACCTCGAGTGTTTTTTCTCCGGGTCCTCTGGTTTCTTCCCACTGCTAAAGACCCCTACCCGCAAGCGAATTATTGAAATAAAATTGAACCATGTGTTAGGCCCGAAATGACCTAGTCCAGTGGACGTTAAACCCCATTTCTGTCTTTCTCTCGAAATCCAGGATTTACGTGGCAATTTGGGGTTTTAAAAACAAATCGACCATGACTCTTGATTCCGAGTCGGAAACTGCAGATCAAGTTTTTTCGACCGGAAACTCAGGATCCGGCAGATATTACTTAAACGGCACTAGCACTGTGGTCTCTGAATTAAGCCCCTTCATGGGTCTGTATAACAATTGTCCAGCATGACGTCACATAGTTTTAACGCGTTAATCTGGACCCTGTTTCACAAAAACTTAAACTAAAATCACTAAAATATATTTTAACTAAAATCAAAATGAAATTTAAAATTTTATACCTTTCACGAAGTTCGATTGTAATAGATTTTAGTTAAAATTGCTTGCGCTCGCGCAGTGCACAATTCCGGCGAGGGCACTCAGGGTGCAAGCTTAAACGCTTCGGAACTGAAAACTGTTACCAGGTTAAACTAACCGTTACAATACCAATGAGGAGAGTTTCATACGTTGTAACAATGCCTGCACATGGTCAGACAGTCGTAGAGAAATGAAATAAATCAGTTTATTGCGTGTTATTGGTTTTGAAATGTATCAGTTGGTTGGCCTTGAACTTGCATGTCGCTTTCGTGACCTTGGCATTTGATTTACTCGCAGGCTTCAATGGAAATAATGCGTATGGATAAAATAAATCGCTTAAATTTCGTAGTTTTATGGTATTTTGGATAACAGAAACTATTGAGAAATTGTCACAAATATGTGATATTTCTAACTCAAACGATTAATAAAGTATTGTCGAATTTTAAAAGTATTTAACAACTTTTAAACTAGTACACGAAATAACCAATGTACCGATGCCTAGATTTTGTTCTTGGGGGTTTAATTTGGGTCGTCATCTAATTGCTTATATTGCCTTACAATATAATAAACGGGTAGGCCGCAGCTATATTTCCCATGCAATGAAAAGAAATTGAATGTGAATGATAGTATGTTTAAATTATATAACCCGGGCCATTGGCAATATTATCATTATTCCAAATATATCTATATGTCGCAATAGATCTCACAACGTAGCTCTAATCAATGTGTGTTAATGTCGTGGTTTTAAGTTAGGAGAGAGTGACGCTTGTCCTAAGTTAAAATTGATTTTAGTTAAAATTGTCCCTAAAATAGTTTTCTGAAACGCCACTATTCTAAGTTAAGATACATTTTAACTTTCATTATTATTTTAGTGGATTTTATCTAAAATGCTTAAAATCGTTTTGTGAAACGCATCTATCTTAAGTTAGGATGAAATTTTAGTTTAAGACGATTTTAAGGAGATTTATTTTTTTGTGAAACAGGGCCCAGATTTATACGTTAACCAGTTCAAAAGTTATTTTCTCTCAGTCCTGGTGCACTTACAATGACTTAGCGGACAACGAATCGGGAGATAAATATTTTAAAGCCGAAAGTAGATCATTTTATCAAAACTTAACTAAATACTTGTTCCTATGAAGAGGTCATTCCTGGTTACAAATATAAAGTTATTACTGGATAATAGAGATAAACACCTTCCAAGTTGGACTTCCGGTCTCAAGGCAATCAAATGTTAGTCTCGGTCACCCAGAACTTCCTAGTCGTCAACGTACGGAGGGTCCGTGACCGTTGTCAATATTTGACGAAGAGTTCCATTGTCCATGCGTAATGTGGTTGATTATCCAGTATCTTTGGCCAAATCAAGTAAGAGTTGCGTCCCTTCCCGCAATAAACCCCACAATTATTGCAGTAATATAAACAAATATGAATCGTGACGACGAATTAGGATTAATTTTAAAAAAGACATAGATATGGTCCATGAAGAGATAAATTTTACAATAAAATGATTTAAGGGTGTTGGATATTGAACTGTCAATGCAATTAAATTGATTTTCTGAAATGGCATTCTTAAATTAATTTCATGGGCGCCAAACTGAAGATAAATCTATTTTAGGTTTGGTTTTATCTTTTCATGAGAATGATTTGATGTTGCAATAAATGACCTAGTTTCCCCCTGAAGCAATACATTTTAATCTATAACAAAGTGACCCAGTTATTCTTTAAGTAATGCATCTTCAATGTGTACTTTAGCCTTGTCGTGAGACTAGTTTGTGGTTGCAATAAATGGCCTAGTTTATGTTCAAGTAATACATCTTCAATCTGTAAGAAGTAAGACAATACTGGCTATAAATGTTTTTTAAGTTTAAATAAATCACCTAGTTTCCGTTAAAGTAATACATCTTCAATCTGTAAGAAGTAAGACAATACTGGCTATAAATGTTTTAAGCTCCATAAATGATCTAGTTACATTTGAAGTAATACATCTTTAATCTGGAATTTAAACTTTGCCAATTAGTGACCAAAAATACATCTGAAAGCTTTTTTTATTACCCACGGACTATCTTAATGTGAAAAAATTAATAGGAATATGTAAATTGATCTTCTATAATATAATTAGTTATATTAATAAAGTCTTCCTTGTCTCTTGTAATAATTGCTTTTCTCTCTTTATTTCTTAATACCAACAGGTCACAGAGCGCCTCGACGACTTGGAGAGAGGGAGAGCGAGAGAGAGTTAACTTCCACTCGACATAAACAGGGTCATTTCAGGATTAAATTATGGTTTAATATTTAATCAATTCTAGGCGATGGGGGGGGGGGGGTATCGTCCATTCGATACGAACTTTGTCATATCGGGACTAACATATGTTTTTTTTTTTCAATAATCCACTTGCGCATAAAGGTCTTTAGCAGTGGAAGTAAACCGGCGGACCAGGAGAAATCAAACGATATTAGATAGATAACCTTACATCTTGACTCATGACAGACTATCGCAACCACGTCACTTGACTCGTGACAGACTATCACAACCACGTCACTTGACTCGTGACAGACTATCACAACCACGTCACTTGACCCGTGACAGACTATCACAACCACGTCACTTGACTCGTGACAGACTATTGCAACCACGTCACTTGACTCGTGACAGACTATTGCAACCACGTCACTTGACTCGTGACAGACTATCGCAACCACGTCACTTGACTCGTGACAGACTATCGCAACCACGTCACTTGACTCGTGACAGACTATCGCAACCACGTCACTTGACTCGTGACAGACTATCGCAACCACGTCACTTGACTCGTGACAGACTAACACAACCACGTCACTTGACTCGTGACAGACTATCACAACCACGTCACTTGACCCGTGACAGACTATCACAACCACGTCACTTGACTCGTGACAGACTATTGCATCCACGTCACTTGACTCGTGACAGACTATTGCAACCACGTCACTTGACTCGTGACAGACTATCGCAACCACGTCACTTGACCCGTGACAGACTAACGGGCGCGCGTTACCTCCTTGAGCCATCCAACATCCCCTGATAACACGTGATTAAAACCAAGAAAGTTGTATCGATGTTATACAAGTATAACACCCACTCACCTCGTGATTTTATTATGTTTGTTTAACAAGAGTAGATAATGGAGTTTTTGTTTGTTCTGATCTGACAACCATCAACAGTTTTTTTTGTTTTTAACTTTAAATGATGCTGTGATATGATAAATAAATAATCTTCTACTTCCTTAAAATTCAATTATTGATGTTTTAATGTACTTGGTCTTTATTGATTTATGTCAAAATACAGTGGTTGTCTGGTAAAGTGGCGTAGGTTGATTCGCGTGGGTTGACGCTGTCAGTGTAGGTTGGTGGTATCAGTGTAGGTTGATGGTATCAGTGTCAGTGTAGGTTGATGGTATCAGTGTAGGTTGATCTTGTCAGTGTAGGTTGATGGTATCACTGTCAGTGTAGGTTGATGGTATCAGCGTAGGTTGATGCTATCAGTATCGGTGTAGGTTGATGCTGTCAGTGTAGGTTGATGGTATCAGTGTAGGTTGATGCTATAGGTATCAGTGTAGGTTGATGCTGTCAGTGTAGGTTGATGCTGTCAGTGTAGGTTGATGGTATCAGTGTAGGTTGATGCTATAAGTATCAGTGTAGGTTGATGCTGTCAGTGTAGGTTGATGCTGTCAGTGTAGGTTGATGCTATAAGTATCAGTGTAGGTTGATGGTATCAGTGTAGGTTGATGGTATCAGTGTAGGTTGATGGTATCAGTGTAGGTTGATGCTGTCAGTGTAGGTTGATGCTGTCAGTGTAGGTTGATGCTATAAGTATCAGTGTAGGTTGATGCTATCAGTGTAGGTTGATGCTATCAGTGTAGGTTGATGCTGTCAGTGTAGGGTTGATGGTATCAGTGTAGGTTGATGCTGTCAGTGTAGGTCGATGGTATCAGTGTAGGTTGATGCTATCAGTATCAGTGTAGGTTGATGCTATCAGTGTAGAGTTGATGCTATCAGTGTAGGTTGATGCTGTCAGAGTAGGTTGATTCTGTTAGTGTAGTTGAGTTGATTCAGTCAGTGTTGATGCTGTCAGAGTGGGTTGATTCTCACAGTGGGTTGATTGGTTGGGTAGTTTAATTCGGTCATTTGAGTATGGATGAGATAAGTGGGTCACAAAACGTCGCCATTTTATCTGTGTCCATTCGGTATTAGTGATACATCCAACACTCTTTTAGAAGCTATACATACGTGTCAAGATGGAGTCCCGACCCTCCCGGTTCGTGTAGAGCATGTTTTGCGCTCGCTCCTACATTCACCGAAATAACGTCCAACAACAAAAAAGTGCAAAGCATCTTCACCGCGTTTGGCGATGTAGACTGAACTAACCCAATCTGATTAAAACACAGATCCTATTTCGTTTAATTTTTTACAGTTCAAAATTTCATTTTACTTGTCTTCGTATAGTATAGATCATCGAAAGTATAAAAAAAACGAAATGGAATAGAGATCTGTATTTTAACTAGACTGGTACTATCCAGAAACAACTGTCATTTATGTTGAGACTACTCACGTATTGCACCAAACTGTTCAGAAATTAAAATAAAAATTGATCCTTAATCAATTTACATACATTCAAATTACATTAACATGTATTTTTTTTTCCATCTATTTAAATTTTCCAAAGCAAACAGTTATACGGCCTTTAAAGTAGCTAAGTCTCTAACTCAATATCATCAAAAATCTTCGACATTGAAAACACGAATTATTTGTCAATTCAAATCAACATTGGTCTTGTGAACTTACTGGGAAAAGATGGGCTTCTGATATCCGATATTCAAGAAAAAATAAACGTTTTACCATTGGTACACGAACCATAATGCGTTTCAGCGCCATTTGGAACAGGGACTCAAAGAACAGGGATATACATATTCCACAAATCATGTCAAATGGTGACGCTATATTCTTATCTGGAGAGCATGCGCAATAAATACCATCGGTGTAGGCTGGAAAAACCAGACGCTAAAGATTGCCATTCACATGAGATTTCTGGCGTATTTCGCCGAACATAACTGATTAAAAATTACAGTAAAAACAGAAACGATTGAATGTAAATCAGTTTATATACATTCATATTACATTATTATATATGTTGCGACCATTTTTTGTCAATTTCTAGGTCCCAAATATTAGCGATTTAGCTCCTTTAACAAAAAAATAACCCATAGTTTTTCCCCGTTTCAGTCATGTACGAGTTAAGTGGCGTCTGAATAAAATATTAGATTAGAGAACCTTTTGTCTAGGAGATAAAAACCAAAATCTATTTTAAAATACAATAAAAACTGAAATACCAAACCATCAGGCGGCTAACTATATTATACTTGTTTATGTGTACAGATTTATTTTATTACAAATAACAAATCACATATTCCAAACACGTGGACGCTTTTATACCATATTACCAGATTCCAGGGGGTTAGCACGTGCGCGCTGTATCATAAGGTTGGTCATTGAGTCAACTGGCGTGGTTTTGTGACAAGGAGTAGGGTCGCCGGTCCAACCTCGTGGGTTTTCTCCGGTTCCCTCTCACTGCTAAAGACCCCTACGCGCAAGCAAATTATTGAAATAAACGTGAACCAAATGTTAGTCCCGAAATGACCTAGTTTGTGTCGAGTGGACGGTAAACCCATTTCTCTCTCTCTCTCTATAAGAATCTAAATCTGAAAACTAATGTTTTGAGTTTTTATGTTTGGAATTTTATTTTAAAGGGCTAATCCCGATAATTTTTTGGAGAATAAAACTGTTTAATTTTGTTTTAAAATCCCTGAAAATTCTCTACTTAAGGGCCGAGCAACTAACTCAATATTTGTGATAAGTTTTCAAATTAGTTTTCAGTCTTCATCTGGAAATGGAGACCGGTGTCCCAAGCTGTATTATGCGGTGTCTAGATAAAAATAATGTGTAGGTGAAATGTACCTTTCATAATCAAGTACAGCATTTGGGTCATTCACTGTATAGACCTCTCAATGAACGGGAATCGATTATCAGGTCTCCCAACGAAAAAATTGACCCGAAATCTTAAAAGGGTTACGTGTCCGGATAAGCAGTTTTGATGGTCACGTCCAAACGACTCAATATTTTGAGCTGAAATTTTGAGATACGGTCAATACACCATTCCTCAAAATTTTGGCGTTTAAATTTCATACATACTCATACTTTTCCCCTTGTCAGTGGTGCAGAACGGAGGGCCTGGCAAGGACAGCTGTCTAGTCCTTCAGATGAGACGAAAAACCGAGGTCCCGTGTATACATTGGAATGCAGGATGGAGGGCCTGACAAGGACAGCTGTCTTGTCGTTGGGGTGGTACAAAAACCGAGGTCCCGTGTATACATTGGAATGCACGTAAAAGATCCCTTGGCAGTTGGAATTCGATATAAGAGTGGGCGATAGTGCCGCTGCCCGGGCAAAATTTCCCTCATAGCACACTGTATGGCGTATGCCCGTCTTCATTAGCCCAGTATAGGAGCAGAACAGTAGGACGTTAAACCCCATTTCATTTCATTTTTGTACAGTAGGACGTTAACCTGTGTTTATCAAGTGCGTCAGTTTAGAGCCGGTTATCAAGTGCGTCTGTTTAGACCCGGTTATCCAATCTGAAGCGGCGCTTTGATCAGGAAGCTGTAGAAACAAAACAATTTCTAAAAAAAACGTGCAATCAGAAATGGTCTTCTCGTGACGTCATAAAACAAACCTTTGCGTTTAATGTTTTTAAATATAATCGCAGTTGGGCTACACAAGACATCAAAACATCATAAAAACAATCGCACATGTCAGATCAATTGAATCCGGGGGCTATAATGTCATTAAATCTACATTTAAAATAATGTATTAACTGGTTTTAACTAGTCCTAGATAAAAGATAAGTTTTCTCATTAGGAAAACAGAAAGTATACCTAATGGCTATCAATCTCGCAAACAAGGTTGTCTTCCCTTGCAGTCCAAACTAGGGGGATGCTCGATTCACAGTCCAGAACGTCCCAAATTGACAGAATTGCAATCAAGTAACGCGGAATTCAGTTCTGTCACAGTTCAATCTGAACGACAGACTCACCCTACCTGCAGAGAAGTGACTCTGACACAGTGAATAGCCATGATATCCATATGACGTTATCTAAACGTCACAGGTCACGAGGTCACATCAACAAACAAATGTAAACACCAACATTATGATCATTATCAACATTACAAGACACAATGTTGCAGCCTTTAGGACTGTATCCGTACAGAACGTCTTATCGCTTCTTCCAATGATTTTTCACAAAAATAACATCATCTACAACTCTAGATTTGACGTCGGCACATTGGCACTATTTTGTGCTTCGGTCGTGTCTATTTCAGATATACACAATCAATTCTGTTAATGGTTTTAGCGTGGGGATTGACTAAAAGTTAATTTATTTCAGTTCTAAACAAAAATTTAAAACTTTAACGCAATTTTAAAAAAAATAGCCAAATTCTCGCTGGGATTACTGATGGCCATTCACTGTATACGTGCGAAAAAAAAAAGCCAGCTACCATTTAATTTTCGCACGTTAGTTACGTACAGTCACAGTTCTGTCAGTCCCGACAACAGAGGTGGTGTGAGTAGAATCGTGACGTAATTAAAATGTATCGGCTGCATGGTTGGTTGAGATATTTACTGATACAGTCGACGCATGCGTTGTAGCCCGAAATCCACCTATTCACTCGATTATCACTATTTTTGGGATTGAGAGAATTCAATTCCGGAACGTTCAACCGAGTACCCCCTATCTCTGCTAACGGCTCATTTGACTACGCCACCAAGATTCTTGGTGTTGATGCACAATGATAAACAATACGATTTAAAACAAATAAATTAATGATTTAACACTATTACCATACTTAAAAAGAAATGGGGTCACAATGGCAAAGTAACAATGTATTTACAAATATTACACGGAACTCTTTCGCGTAAGATTACAGGGTTAAATGGTCGGAAATACGAACTGCGCATGTCGCCGTGCTAATTTTAGAATATAATACACGTGGATCTGTTTACCTTTATAATGCGATCGTAAGCCCTAATACATTTACACACGAAACATGCAAAATTAGACTGCTTTCTTTCGGAGGGGTAATAATTGATGTCATTTTCCCCTAAAATTGACTAAATCTCACCAAGTTAATCACGTGACCAATGACCTCTAGGTCAACCAGTGTAGGGCGTGAGGCGACGGCAGAGTCGAATGCTGGATAGCGAGACTTGTGTGGAGAGTGAATGGCTATACGAGACAGAAATGGGGTTTAACGTCCACTCGACACAAACTATGTCATTTCAGGACTAACACATGGTTCAATTTCAGTTCAATAATTCGCTTGCAGTGAGAGGAAACCCACGAGGTCAGTCATGCGACCCTCTTCCTTGTCACGTACAAGCGGGTCCTCGAAACCACGCCATTTGACTCTATGACAGACACTACGACCCCCCCCCCCCCGTCTTAATTCTTACAAACCTTGGGCCTGTTTCACGAAATCTTAAGGATACATTATGGGAGATAAGATAAAGAGATGGCAGTTCTCGCTATAATAGTTAAATACTAGATAGTGTAAAGGTAATTTGCTGAAAATTTCAGTCAAATTGATCCACTGTGAGCCGAGAACGAAGCGGGTGAAATTTTCGCATAGTCTCGGTCATCATTACCAAAATCATTAATATAAACAGCATAGTCTCAATTATCCACTGTTTTGATTTAATTATCAATGGCCGTTAAGCGGCATATAGGTATCTAATCCAGCCAACATCGAAGGTTAGCTTTGACATCGAGAGTTTATTATGGTCTGGATAAGTTAATTAATGTCTAATTGATAATTTAGATAACATTTCAGGCCTAAAGAAAGACTTGTAATAAGCAGATTTTGCTCTTGCATAATGCATGTTTAACTAAAGATAAAATCCCAATTTTAGTAGATACTTCAATTTTGATTGGCTGAACACTAAAATCAACCTAATATTAGCCAATCAAATTACTAAAATTTGGATTTTATCTTAGTTAAAATTTCGTGAAACAGGCCCCAGATCTTCATCTGTTAGATTAAGTCTCGGTTATTCATTTTTAAATGTTTAAATCACCCGGAAGTTCTCATCCATTAAAATCTCTGCCATACGATAATACTTGTTTATATAAAATAGGCAGAATTATTCCGTTAAAGTTTCTATTCTATAAATTGATGACCATATTCAACAATTCGTTTTATTTAAAGGAGCTAAATCGCTAATATTTGGCACCTAGAAATTGACACAAATGGGTCGCAATGCATATAATAATGTAATATGAATGTATATAAACAGATTTCCATTCAATCGTTTCTATTTTTACTGCAATTTCTAATCAGTTATGTTCGGCGAAATACGCCATAAGTCTCAATGGGATGGCAATCTCTAGTGTCTGGTTATTCCAGTCTACACCAGTAGTATTTATTGTGCATGCTCTCCAGATAAGAATACGGCGTCACCGTTTGACATGACTTGTGTAATATGTCTAGCCTCGTTCTTCGAGTCTCTTGTTACAAATGGCGCTGAAACGCATTATGGTACACGATTCGTGTACCAATGGTAAAATGTTTATTTTGTCTTAAATATTGGACATCAGACACCCATCTTTTCCCGGTAAGATCACAAGATCAATGTTGATTTAAATTGACAAATAATTCGTGTTTCAATGTCGAAGACTTTGGATGATAATGAGTTAGAGACTTAGCTACTTTAAATTGACAAATAATTCGTGTTTTTAATGTCGAAGACTGGATGATTTTGAGTTAGAGACGTATCTACTTTAAAGCTGATTATAGATGGTAAATAGACGCCGTTTCGCTTTAAACTAGAGAGATATCGAACTGTATAGGTCAGAGGTGAAGAGGTCAGAGGTCAAGATGTATTTCACCTAGTAACCAACAGACCTGTAGAGTCAAGTTCGACCTGTCACTCGTGGTTCCATTCTTTAAATTCTCTTAACGGCTTCCCTCTTCCTGTCATACTTAAAGACCAATTCTGTCTTTAGGCCTATTAAAGTGGCATTCCTACAAATTCATCAGAATCTCAGAAAATAGACGAGAACAAAAACTCTGAAATGTAAAAATTTCCGGAAATGACGCCATAATTGCACATCTTCTGCAAATGGCATTTCCGGAAATGACGCCATAATTGCACATCTTCTGCAAATGGCGTTTCAAGATCTTTTGTACGAGAAGTGACGTCATGCACATTAGTAACCAACGACACGAAATTACTGTTGTAATGAGATGCTTGTATCTTATGAAAAGCTACCCCCAGTAGGTTTTTCATATTTTAAATGATGCTCGTGGAATAACAGATTTACGCCAGAAGTGTCAATTGAATTTAAAATCTTTAGCGTCTGGTTATTCCAGTCTACACCGATGATATTTATTGCGCATGCTCTCCAGATAAGAATATAGCGTCACCATTTGACATGACTTGTGGAATATGTCTAGTCGCGTTCTTTGAATCCCTTGTTCCAAATGGCGCTGAAACGCATTATGGTACACGAATCGTGTACCAATGGTAAAATGTTTATTTTGTCTTGAATATTGGATATCAGAAGCCCATCTTTTCCCTGTAAGTTCACAAGACCAATGTTGATTTGAATTGACAAATAAATCGTGTTTTCAATGTCGAAGATTTTTGATGATATTGAGTTAGAGTTTTACATCCACTCCCACCAAGGGTGATATCGTAGACAAGATATTTGGATCTATATATCACCACGTTGTAATGTTATAGAAACTTGTTACTAATATAAACAACCTTCCCGGGTTTCTACCCTACTATACTCTAAAGTGGTTAATCCATCAATTAAACAATTCTAATTAACTCCATTGTTTATAAGATTAACACCATATCGGTCTAGATGAGTCGAACCTCTGACTACGTGTACGTATATAAAATATCTATGAATAAGTTGTATATACAAACAATATAATATTATTTCCTAAATAAAACTGTGAAAGCTCCCTTTGCTGTTTTATGTAACTAAATGAGAGCCCGTTGGTTTAAATTGTTGAGAATTGCAGATCTTTACTTAAACATACATTATACAAGAGCTAAATCTGTCTACGGCATGTCTTTCTTTAGGCCTAAAATAATATATAAAATTATTAATTAGACAATAATTAATATGACAAGACCATAATCAACTCTCAATGCCATCGGAAGGGTCCGATTTTAAACAGACTTGAATCCGTTCTGCTGTTGATGATCAACCGTAAAAATGGATAATCGAGACTTTGTCTTATTATTATAACAACGGTAACAACGACAATCGAGGCTACAGTGTTACTAACATGATGTAACTGGACTACAATTTTCGGTATATTCCTTTTACATGATTTATTTTTTTTAACTGTCAGCTGTTTATCTAATCTTCCACAATGCTCCTTTAACCTACTGAAATCTCACAAGTCAAATGTTTTCATTATAGTCACCGTTATAAGGATTCTAGTATGGGAACACTTAACATCTAACAGGCTTCTACAATATGTACTATACGGGTTATTTCATTATATCAGTGACTCGTATATAGATGGCATATAAAGTCCGATCAAAAACTGAGAGAGAGAGAGAGAGAGAGAGAGAGAGAGAGTTAACTTCCATTCGACATAAACAGGGTCATTTCGGGATTAAATTATGGTTAAATATTTAATCAATTCTAGGCGGGGGGGGGGGGGGGCTATCGTCCATTCGATACGAACTTTGTCATATCGGGACTAACATATGTTTTGTTTTCAATAATCCACTTGCGCTAAGGGTCTCTAGCAGTGGGAGGGAGAGAGAGAGAGAGAGAGAGGGAGAGAGAGAGGAGGTGGTGTTTGTTGAACAATTAAACGAACTGACGTGAAATTGAACTAGCCGGCCTAATCAATATTATTTTTTGTATTTCGTTTCGAATCTAAAGACATTTTATGTGCCACAATCTGAGCCAACATAACTTTCGGAAAAAAACAGGACTCCGGGAATAGTAACGTGACTCCTCACACCAAATGAGATTTCAGACTTGAATGCCGCTAATCGACAATGTATAATCACATGATACGTGCTATAGTTCAACCGGAAACTTGTAATTATGAACCAAACTCACCGTCGACCCTTTCCCGGTATATGGAATCTGGTTATAATACAGATCTATATTTCATTTCGTTTTTATACTTTCGATGGCCTACACTACATGAAGATCAGACCAGTTGTTTTGGGAGGTCGCGTCAGAGGTCATACGAGCGGCTTCTGACCTTATGACATCAGATATTTGATTAACCAATCAGCATTTTCAAGTGGATTACCCGTGCACCTCACGCCAAAAACTCTCCGTAACAGACAGTTTCATTGGCTAATCCCTCACATCACCATCTCTTGCAGATCCTAGTGTAGTAAAGATAAGTAAAACGAAATTTTGAACTATAAAAACGAAACGAAATCGGATCTGTGTTTTGATTAGATTGCTGTGTATGTTCTGTTGACACTATGAATGTTTTGTCAGTAACAAACTGATCAGCAGTGAATATTCGCTAAACTACTACAATCACGATATTAACTTTTTTCCTTCTGCAAATTAAATTCTAGACCATTTCTTTGAAGTACCGGTTTTAGAAAAATAAATAAAGGTGTTTGAAGTATATCGGATAAAAAATATTGCCTATTGAGAGTTAACACGCGTGGAATGAATATGAACTTATAAAGGTCAATCATCTTATACAGAGTTATAAGAAGGCTTTCGCAATACCTCAGTCAAACAGACTGAAAAACTGCTTTTACAGTAGATACCTTTGTCGTCTCGGTCAAACAGAACATTATAGTTTCAGGGCCTATATTCACGAAAACTTAAACTAAGATACAATCGAAATTTTAAGAAATACTGCAATTCGATTGGCTGACCAGTAAAATCAATTTGCATATATCCAATGAAGTTGCAGTATTTCTTAAAATTTCGGCTGTAACTTAGTTTAAGTTTTCGTGAATAAGGGCCCGGATACACAGAACATCACAGTCTTCAAGTTACGGAGGGTGTGAGCGAGTAGTTCAACCCTTGCATTGTTTGATGGTAAACAGTGTATACATATACATTTGTCTGGAATGACAACTTATTCATGGAAATGATATTTATGGGCGTCGCCAGCTTGTGACAGGCCTATTTACCTCCCATAGTTCGTGCATGGTAACATAGGGGTCTTTAGCTGTGGGAGGAAAACGGATAAAACCCACGGTTGGACATGAGATATTTGACCGTACTCTGTCATATAGAAGCGAGGAGTCCAAACCGCGCCACATGACTCAATGACAGAAACCGGAGACCCCGGAGAAACCGCACGAGGTTGGACAGGCTACCCTACTTCTTGTAGCGTACAAGCAGGGAATCGAAACCAGCCACTTGGCTCAATGACAGACCTTACAAACTAACGCGCACGCGTTAAACCGTTCAGCCACCCAACACCCCGTGCTCATTTATAACCACGAAGTCCCGGGCGCGATCCCCTCCCCGTGTGTTCAGCCACCCAACACCCCGTGCTCATTTATAACCACGAGGTCCCGGGCGCTATCCCCGGGTGTTCAGCAACACAACACCCCGTGCCCGCCTGGTTCCCCCGTATCCTTCCGATGGGACATTAAAAACGACCCCTACAGTTGGAAATTGAAATGACAACGTTATCCTTGTGAGCCGCTGTAAGGCCAAATTGTCTCTTCTACCCCTGTTCTCCTTGTTCGGGTTGGTGCAAAAGTGTAAAACATTTTATATCTATTTTCATCTTGATTTGACCTAGTTTTATAATATGACGTATTGAGACGTCATTTCGTTCGATTTAGAACATGGTTTTGTATGACGTGGTATATAAATGTCATGTTCAGGGTATTATGTTGTCAAGCTGATGACACAAGGGAGATTATGCTATTAGTATGAATCACAAGTTAACGTTAACAGTCAGTGAGATTCACAAACCTCACAAGTCAGGGTTTTTTTTCTTGCTAAATCACTGTTTTATTTAAAGAGATTTATGCTGCATGCTGTATAACATTTATAAGATAAACCCGGAGCTTGGTTAAAGGAGGGGGGAGGGCAGGATCTTCCGTGTTTTAGTTCCAGATGGAAGTCATGTGTTATTTGTTGAACTGTCCTTATTAGCGCGGTTTGTGTAAAATAAAATGATGAGGGTCTGTCAAGGGAATTCGTGTAGTCTATTGAATGGGACGACAAGCCCAAACCCAGCTCCTGTATCCACGTAAAAGATCCCTTGAATTGTCAGGAAGGGGAAACATCACTGCCCGGACCGAATGTTTCCCATAGCACACTGGATGAACGATACCCGGATTCATTACCCCGGTCGTTCTACCCCTCCCCCCCCCCCAATAAAAAAAACAACAAAATACTATCGGTGTAGACTGGAATAACCAGACGCTAGAGATTGGTATTCGATTGAGACTTCAGGCGTATTTCGCCGGTCTTCACAGATTAGAAATTACAGTAAAAACAGAAACGATTGAAAGTAAATCAGTTTGTATACATTCATATTACATTATTATTTGCGTTGTGACCCATTTGTGTCAATTTCTAGGCCCAGAATATTAGCGATTTAGCTTCTTTAAGATATGTTGCCTCGAGACTAATTCGGTCACCTCTTCGTCCAATAAAAATTGCTTTTATCCTATTCTGTGTCAGGTGTATTATTTTTTTCAAATTTGAGAATAAATCTACAATAAAAATAAATCCGTCAATTATTTCAGATCGCCCACCACTGATGCTCGCGTGCCGTTGTCTAGCTACGCGCGTTCTTCGTAACGTGCTGCTCATCGTCTAACTGTCAACAGTGACGTGTCATTCTACAGGGCTTAACATCCGCTTTCACTTAGGGTTATATCGCAAACAAGTGTTTCCTGGGAAACTAAGGTTAGGGGGAGGAGCCAATGGTTATAGATGGGTAGGTCACTAAGAGACCTTATCGCTCCAATTTCCTAAATTAAGAAGTAACACTGAATATTTCTCATATGTTTAAAGATACGACGTACATTATGGGAGATTTAGACAAAGAGCCGACAGTTTTCGTTATAATGGTTACAAAATTGATAATAAAAAGAGAATATGTTGAACATTTTAGTCAAATTACTTCACCCTTAGCTGAGTTATCGTCATATGCTGAACGGCGTAGTCTCGGTTGGCATTGCTACCATTGACACCGTCTTTGTTACGATAATAAACAAAGTCTCGATTATCCATTTTACTATTAAACCATTAACTGCGAATCGTATTTAAATCTGTTGAAAATCAAAACCATCCGAATTTCTAGAGAGTTGATTATCGGTCTGGTATTTTATATAATATTTGAGGTCAAACAAAAGACCGGCAATAAACAGACTTGGTGTCATATTATCGTCTGTCTTTATATTTCTATTATTTAATGTTAAAGATACATTATGGGAAATATTTATAGAGAGTTGGTCATTCTTGCTATAACAGTTCAAAAGTAGATGTTGAAAGAAGAATATATTGAAAAATTCAGTCAAATTACTTTATTCTGAACATTGTAATATTTGCCTAGAAATGGTAGCGAAATGTGTCTTCACCGTCGCCGAACGTTTGATTGACAGGCGTTAACTCCACCTACATATCTCGATTATCAAGTAAAGTTTTCAATGGCATACGGAAACGCTTTACAGCGGCCTCGCTAAGTACACTCTATCATTTAGCCTCGATCTAACTGACGTATTTTCATCAGGTTACCCCTTGTCTGATTTAATCAATTAGTGAAATCCTATTTAAATCCGAGCTGTAGCCGAGCCATCCGTGGGTCTACAGAGTTGATTTTGGTCTTGTTGTTTAAATAAAGATCAAATTTATAATTTCTATAACATCTGAAGCCTAAATTAAGACTTGTAATAATCAGATTTAGCCCTTGCATGTTTAAGTGATTTGTGAAGATATTTTTAGGCTCCTTTTTATGGATGCAATGATGGATGACTGCAACTTGACGAGGCTTATTGGGAAGGTACAGGGCTGTTCTGATCCCTAGATGACTCTATAGCCAACTCGTACATTGTTTATCTTCAATAGTAATAAACAGGCTATCCCGCTTGTATAACCAGCTTGGGATCGAAAACACATCACTTGACTCAGTTCTTATAACCACTCGGCCATCTAAACCTTTATAATAATAATAATAAGAAGAAGGGTAAAGGATTAGGCTGTAGAAGCCTTTCTACCATCCTGCCCTTCATAAAAAAATATAATACAAAAGATGATAGCATAAGATATACAAGAGAGGGAGAGAGAGAGAGAGGGAGAGAAAGGGAGAGAGAGATAGAGAGAAAGGGAGAGAGAGAGGGGAGAGAGAGAGGGGGAGAGAGAGAGGGAGAGAGAGAAAGGGAGAGATAGATAGAGAGAAAGGGAGAGAGATAGAGATAGAGAGAAAGGGAGAGAGAGATGGAGAGAGAAAGGGAGAGAGAGAGAGACAGAGATAGAGACAGAGAGAGTGAGAGAGAGAGAGACAGAGAGAGAGACAGAGGGAGAGAGAGAGACAGAGAGAGAGAGAGTGAGACAGAGAGAGACAGAGAGATAGAGAGAGAGTGAGAGAGAGACAGAGAGAGAGACAAAGAGAGAGAGAGAGAGACAGGGAGAGAGAGAGAGACAGAGAGAGAGTGAGAGACAGAGAGAGAGAGAGAGAGACAGAGAGAGAGTGAGAGACAGAGAGAGTGAGAGACAGAGAGAGAGACAGAGAGAGAGATAATAGCACATATAACTTACAAGGAAAAACTACCTATACATTATTTTTATATATGGACATAGAAGGTACCAGTATTATTCGTTGACAGTAAGATATTTAAAAAGTTGTTTCTTGAAAGAATTTAAGTTAGTGGTCAGTTTTAAGTAAGATGGTAAAGGATTCCATAGGTTTGAGCCTTTAAAACGGATGCTGTTTTTTTCAATATTAAGCTTTGGTCGCAGAGTTATTAATGTTGGTGTAGCGAGTTTCATAGAAAGACAAAAGATTGAACAGATAAACAGGACATTGCTTAGACAATATTTTGGAAATAAGGTTACATAAATTGTAGGTAGGCATGACGGTTTTCTATTGTTAAAAGTTCTAAGGTACTTAATGTTGGGTACAGTTCAGTGGTATGATGATTGACAGTAAGCAGTAGTTTAAAAGCCATGATTTGTAATCTAGAAAGACATTGAAGAGATTTGAAGTCACAGGAGTCCCAGATTGGAGAACAGTAATCGATATATGTATAGATATTAGCATTATAAAAAAGATTGCGGTAGGAGAGAGGGGGATATTGTTTAATCTTACGGAGAAGGAAAAGTTTCTGATTTAATTCTTTAGAGACATATTGAATATGATGTTTCCGGGTTAAATGATGATTTAAAATGACATCCAAAAGTGTAAAGGATGAGACTAATTCTATTGATTCATTTTCGAGTTTTATATCAAGAGTAGTAGGGAGAAATTTCTTTATTAGTGGGTTGTTATTTAACGCCGAACCAGGGAGACCCTAAAGCCCAGCTTATGTCGCCCTACGACGCGAAAAAACTGACGGGGATTCGAAATCAGCGACTGGTTTACGATCAAGTGGAACTGATCAGTAGTGACTACCTGGGCGACATGAGCGCTCTTACGACTGGCGACAATTACATGTAGTTATCCCTAGTCGCAAGCGACATGAGCGCACCTCGCTGAGGTAGCCAATAAGATTCGGTTATTTAGTCACATGGTAACCAAGGGGTGGTAACAAACATGGCGGACAAGTGTAACAAGGCTATTTTCAAGGTTATCACGTGGTAGTCATGTGATCAGTTGTGGCTCTGATTCTGTAACTGACGTCGGGCGACATGAGCGTGCTTACGACTATGATCAACTGATTGCTCGTGGTTGTGTCCAGTCGTGGATAAATTCAGTCATAGCGACATAAGCTCTCGCTATGACTGAATTTGCCGTTATTAGCAGTCAGTTTTATCGCGTCGTAGGACGACATACACTAGGCTTAATAGTCTAGTCAGATATTATGGAAGAATAACGTTGTCAATATTATTATTTGTACAAACTGCATAAAATGTCAGCAGTTGAAGATATGTATTTTAGTTTTGCAATTTTCAATTTCCATTGCTCCACTATACCATTGTCACAGTGTTAAAATACAAAATACACTTTTCAATTATACAAATACAGTATAATAGTTATTTTGCACAGTACACTTCTCCATTCTGCATTTTGCATTATAGACAAATGCATAATAGAACTTAGCATATTAGAACATATACCTTATAAGGGATCTAGGACGAAGCTCATTTGCATACGGAAAAAAGTCCGGACTAGGACGGAAATGAATTATTTACGCGATCAAGGTCAAGGTCAGTAGAAGGGGACGGTACTCATATTTACAGACCTTGGAAAACGATCAATGAAATGAAATGAAATGGGGTTTAAGTATTTTGAACTGCTGACATACGCAATTTGCACCGTGAACATTGAAATAATATTGGCAACGTTATTCTTCAATAACGTAAAGCCTTATGTTGCCTTCTTATAAATCTGAAAAGTTGCTCTATTTTAGGGTTTCAGGAACGTCACTACAGCTGTCAATCAAATTACGACTGTTGTTATATAATACATGGTAAAATCCCATTATTTTCTTTATTTTCTAGCCTGGAGGTCGGGTGTTCGATCCCTGCATTGGCCGAGAAAGTTCATCCAGATTTTCCGGCGTGGTTCTCCCTTGTCAGTGACGCGGGACGGAGGGGCTGACAAGGAAAGCTGTCTAGTCGTTCGGATGGGACGAAAAACCGAGGTCCCGTGTACACATTGGCGTGCACGTAAAAGATCCCTTGACAGTTGGAATTCGATATAAGAGTAGGCCGTAGTGCCGCTGTCCGGGCAAAATTTCCCTCATAGCACACTGTATGGCGTATGCCCGTCTTCATTAGCCCAGGTTAGGAGCAGAACAGTAGGACGTTAAACTCCATTTCATTTCATTTTATTTCTTTATTTCCTTGAAAAAATCAGAAAATCGCCGAGGGAAAGACAGTCGGAATATAATATATGGTTTCAAATATCTGAGTTACACGATTGTTTCCTGTTGATGACATACCGGACTTTTGTAGCCTATAGGACTTGTGTATATGTTGATGACATACTGGACTTGTGTGTAGGACTCATCTGAGCGTTTTTGTAGAACCGACATATGTAACATAACAGTGTGTTATAATGTCTTCAAAACGGAACCACGAAGAATTGTTAGTTATATGTTTCAAAATGGAATTCAACTTTTGTGTTTGGCACAGACTTCAATACAAAGTCAAATACAGACCTTCGGAACACAATGTTCTCAAATACGTTTTTTTTTTATATTACGCAGGATATAAAGTTTACAACAGCTCTTATATTACAAATAATATATGCATAAGCATTACGTCTAGATGTCGCTAAAACATAAAATGCTACCCAGTCTCTCTCCGCCCACTCTATAGCCATAGCGACCAACTTCTACAAGCGGTACATCGTCTATAGATAGAGTGGCTAACTTCTACAAACGGTACATCGTCTCTAGCTATAGCGACCAACTTCTACAAACGGTGCATCGCCTATAGATAGAGTGGCTAACTTCTACATACGGTACATCGTCTCTAGCTAGAGTGGCTAACTTCTACAAACGGTACATCATCTCTAGCTAGAGTGGCTAACTTCTACAAGCGGTACATCGTCTATAGCTAGAGTGACTAACTTCTACAAGCGGTACATCGTCTATAGATAGAATGGCTAACTTCTACAAGCGGTACATCGTCTATAGATAGAGTGGCTAACTTCTACAAGCGGTACATCGTCTATAGATAGAGCGACCAACTTCTACAAGCGGTACATCGTCTATAGATAGAGCGACCAACTTCTACAAGCGGTACATCGTCTCTAGATAGAGTGGCCAACTTCTACAAGCGGTACATCGTCTATAGATAGAGCGACCAACTTCTACAAGCGGTACATCGTCTATAGATAGAGCGACCAACTTCTACAAGCGGTACATCGTCTATAGATAGAGCGACCAACTTCTACAAGCGGTACATCGTCTATAGATAGAGCGACCAACTTCTACAAGCGGTACATCGTCTATAGATAGAGTGGCTAACTTCTACAAACGGTACATCGTCTATAGATAGAATGGCTAACTTCTACAAGCGGTACATCGTCTCATCCTAAATTTCTAATAAACCTGATCAGCCGTGGCGATTTCTCGAGTTTTATATCCCCTGGTGTATGGTATTAATTGATTGGTTGAATATGCCACGTGACGTAAAGAATAAGCCATATATGGATTATGTAAACAAAGAATTGAAAACTGCGTCTTATATATTTTATGGTTCTACATTTTATGGTTCTGCAGAGCATCCTGTTTTTATCACAATTTGAATACAAATTAAAGGGGGATTAGGTCAGATTAGATAAAGAGCTGACAGTTCTCGCTGTTATAGGTAACAAATAGATATTAAAAAATGAACATGTTAAAAATTTCAGTCAAATTGTTTCACTCTGAACCTAGATATTAGCCATTCAATTTTAGACTAGCCTCGATCGTCAATTCGTCATTTCTACCGTTGTTACGATAATAGACAAAGTCTCGATTATCCATTTTTACGTTTAATTATTTTACAAAAAACGTATTCCAAACCGCTAAATATCCCAAGCTAGCGATGGCGCCGAGAGTTGATTATGGTCTGGGTAAGTTAATTAATGTTTTATTCAGTGATTCTCAACCAGTGTGCCGCGAGATCTTCCTAAGTGTGCCGCGAAATTTTAAAAGGGCACACTAAGAAAATGCGAAAAACCACGTGATCCCAATTGAGTATAAATTCATAACTGTGTTTTTCTTTATTTAGTTTGAGTCATTCTATGTGTCTATGACTAGTCTGTGTCTATGGCTGTATGCCGTCTATGACTTGCCACGTTTTTATTTTGCAAAATTCAAATATTTTTCATATATATTTTAACCAGGTGTACAGAGAGATCTGCAATAGGCAGATTTAGCTCTTGTACAATGTATGTTTAATTACGTTTTAATGTATTCTAAGAGACCTGTCTGAATGTTATCATATAATAATTACAATGACATCAATCAACAATTATATTATATTATATTACCGACATATACATCGGTGATATATACGGTACTTAATATATCTGACAGCTTAACAATTCTCTCTCTAGGGGGTCTGTGCTATTAGATGCGCTCTTTATCTTTTATCTTGGTTTTCGACCGTAGATCTAATTCTATATGTTAAAATATCTGCTATATACAGAGAACGACGTCTGGACAATTATAAAGTAAATTTATGTAACGAATTGTTGAACCTTCTCGAATCAAAACATTTTTACTTCATTTCAACAACCAGTATCTCCTACGTCGTACATGAATCAACATGCAGTCTTTAAAATTTTAACACAAATATTTAAATATACATTATGCAAGAGCTAAATCTGCCTATTGCATTAGTTTAAGAGAAGCTCCTTTAGCGAATCTGTTTCTTATTCTTTAGTTTGGTAATTGTGTCTTTCTTTTTACCTGGTTCCATGCGACTTATGTCATCGCGCTCCAAAACCTCTCTCAAGCAATTTCTTTGCTCTGTTAAAGACCCCTATTTCCACCCTTACCAAGAATTTTATTCTGTATATTTCTTTTAACCGTTGTGCGAAAAAGTGTTTCTTAGCCTCATTGATAAGTTTAAATTTTGCGATGATTTTTCCACTTATCAATTTGTTGATACTTTTTGCAGGTCGTTTTCTTTAAATCCCATTGCTTATCTTTCAGTTCTTCAACCAATGCATGGTGAAACAACAGATGTGCTGTTTTAGAACGTGGCGTCTTGACTGCTTGAGTGACATTTTGATTTGTGGTGGCTTGTTCAGGAACTTTATCTGACTTATTTTCAACCTTTCAAGTCTGTTTTTATATTTATTTACCAATTTTACGTGTCCACGGAGCTCAATTTCCATGTTTTTAAGTCTTCTGTATGTTTGTGATTTGCCCATCTCGCCTTCTATTGACATGTTAAATAGGTTGTTTTATGCCTGCTGGTGATGTGGGCGGACAATTAGCGCTCAGAAAGGCTTCTAACGCCTTGTTGGTTTCCTTTGCAGCATATATCTTTCTTTGAACCTTTCGCCACTTGTTTCTTTGAATTCTTTTCAGTCTTTCAGACAAATCTTCAATAATCTTTATTTTACCATTGTTTTTTCGGCTTAGTCATCTTTCCCTTTCTTTTTGAAGATAAGCCTCATATTATTCTCGGGTTTCCCTTTTTCTTACCTCTGTATCGTTGTGCATGTTTTTAGCACTCTGGGGCATTCTAAAATTAACATGTTCTTTATGTTTAATTATTGTAGATATGTTGATTTATTTACGGACATTGTGCTAAAAGCATTTCCTTAAAGACATGACTATTAGCGCACTATTGGTATTATTTATTGATTGTAGCAAACGACATGCTTCAAAACTACTTGTAATATATTGAAAACACTCATACTTTCGTGTTTAGGTCCACTTGAGCATTAAACATTTGTTTGTTTACCATAATATACAAATAATTGTTTGTTTTGATTTTTTACCTGTCAATTTGCGCCTTGAGCTTTCGCTACGTGCTCTCTGATTGGCTGCTCGCGACCAATCAAATCGGGGTTCGAAAGTTAACATCCTGTGCTGATCGCACGAGCATTTCGCGGGTAAGACGGCATATAAGCAGACAGATTCATCACTTGGCTTGGTACCGCGGCCCGAAGGCAGTTATGGGAATAGTAACTATTCTAATTATTAGCGGGGAAAAGTAGCTTACGGTGTTGAGAACCACGTGGTTTATGATGTTTTGAGACAAGCCTGGCGCTCATGTGTGAGAAACGCCGTTAACGTACGTCAGGTATCGGTACGCCATTCTAAATTCAAATGTATACACCATTTCTGAATCAAATCGGCTAGAAATCTACGTTACGGTGTTGATTATGAATTAACACATGCAAACTGTAAATCTATGATATTGACAGACCTGTTTTCTAGCAGACCCATACCAGACAGACGAAGATGGCTGATGACACGTGGTGAAGTGACCTTCACCTCAGTAGATAATTTTTCGTGGGAAAATTGTTAGTGTTACCTCGGTTTTTCGTCTCATCCGAAGGGCTAGACAGCTGTCCTTGTCAGGCCCTCCGTCCTGCATCACTGACAAGGGGAAACCACGCCGGAAAATCTGGATGAACTTTCTCGGCCAATGCAGGGATCGAACACCCGACCTCCATGCTAGCGAGCCAGCGTCTTACCCACTTAGCCACTTGGTCCCGTATATTTAATAAACAACTAACGATAATATAGATTTAAGAAATAATGAGTCCCTGTAGTAAATTTGGCTTACTTCAGTATCTATATATACCGGTAATAATAGAACAATATTGACCATACTGTGAAATGATAAACGCAAACGAGGTAAAAAAAAAAATTCTAATCCTAAGTGTGGTAATTTGTCAGTTGAATAACACAAATTATAATGCACGTATCGTGTCAATTTGCTTTTTTTCTAACTCACTTGAGGCAAATTTTGTTCAACTGACAAGATAACGACTAATAACTGTTCTGTAGCTGTTGGTCTAATAGAGATGTGAGGAGAACACAATATCAAATCAAGAAATAATAACCGTACCCTTGTCTAAATACAACATATCCAAGTCTTTATCTATTGGTCTCACTGCTCTCTTTAATTTTTATGATTATCTTTTCTGTATTTATAATAAATCATATCAAAAGATTAGCTTGATAGAGACGAGAGAATCCTCGTCGAAACGTCGCTTTGTATTAAACTCAGTAATTGTGTATCCATAATTGTGTATCTTGTGTTGATGTGTTCAATTGTTAAATGTCAATCAAGGAAGACTTCTTGAAATGTCTATCGATGTAAAGTGTGTTACATAATCACAGATTATCTGATGTTATAGACGCTTCCTGCTAACTTGACACCTGTTCGCTATCGATATCCCTGGAGTTCTTCGTCTATGTGATTATGTAACGATTAGTTAACCTTACCTTGTTGGCATGTCTTATTTAAACTTTCTTTGATGATAAGCAAATGTTAAACCTGATATGATACATGATACATCAGCCCGATGTCTAATAAGATTCCTTTGTCTGGAATGGTATATAAGCCCAAATAACAAACGAATCGACAGTCGGATCCGGCTAGGACACGAGAACTGAGCCCGTGGGCGCCTGGGCTCGGCACGAGACGGAACGAGGGAGAGCGCCCGAGAGTTGGCACATTTATGCCAAGCTAGGGCATGGCTCCCTCAACACAAGCTAATTACAGAGTCTTAAGTTTTGTATATAATATGTTAGAAGAAGAATAAAAGTATTATAAGATGTTAAACTAGTCTTGTCATTCAGAACTTGATTAAAGAATAAATACTGTTACAAGTGTTTGGTAAATGAAAGTCAAAAGTAATTTCTATAATTTTCTTTAAAATGAAATTAAATGAAATGGAGTTTTACATCCGAAAGATACGTTTCAGGTTTTTTTTGTCTATTCAATATTCATAAAATGTTCGCCATCTTTGATTTTATAAAACCAATTTAACAATTTTCATTATTACCGGAAGTGACGTAATTTCAGCAAAAACTGTATTTTTAGTGATTTAAACAGATATCAAAAATGGCTTCTAACTGTTAAAGATACATTAAAATGGCCTCTAACTGTTAAAGATACATTAAAATGGCTTCTAACTGTTAAAGATACATTAAAATGGGTTATTTCCATCTAATTTTAATAAAGATTCATATAGGAATTAATTTGATTTAAAAAGCCAAAGACGAAAACTCTGTATATAATCCTAATATCAGTGGCTCCTGATTGGCAGGATTTGTTAGAATGAAATGCTGCCGATTTCGCAACGATTAGGGTTAGGGCGAAAACAGTCGATTTAATAATTTACCATTAACTATCTTGAGCGTACAATGTGATTATCCATTTTTGGGTTTAATCATCAATGAGCGTTGAGCAGCAGATCGAATTCAAATCCAATGAAAATCCGACACATAAGATGTCATCGAGAGTTGATTACAGTCTTTTTATGTTAATAAATGTCTAATTAATAATTTAGATAACATTTCAGGCCTAATGAAAGACCTGTAATAGGCAGATTTAGCTCTTGCATAATGTATGTTTAATATGATTAATACAATGACGTCATTATTAATGTGACGTCATAATATATGTTTTATCAGTGTTCGTTCCATATTTTGTATATTGTACTATGGTTGTCATTCTGTGCTTGATAAACGTCGCTTAAATAAATCCTTCAAGTAACTTGTATTCCATATAATTGTGTCATGTGTTATTCTCCTCCAGTTACTAAATGCCACTTGGACAAATTAATTCTATTCTGCGCGTTGACGTTTCACCTAACTACCAATGAAAGTCAGACGCTGTTTTCCAACAATTTCGAGTCAGCGCGTGGTCTAGTTATTATAGACGTCAATGGTCCATCTGTCTATGTAAAGTTGTTCACAGAAGGGGGTGGAGGGTGGTCTGAAGCCTACACTTTAGATCAGATGATCTTTCATTGAATAAAGTGGCGTGGTTTCGATTCCTTGCTTTAAATACAATTAAACCTCGCTATTTATGTTACCTGCCCAGAATATACCCACCCCACCCCTGATTACCAATGCCTGATGATTAGTATACAGTACCCTATTTAAAAAAAAATTGATCGTTATAAATATATAGCATATAATTCTTTTTTTTTTTCTTTTTTTTTCTTGTAATGGGGTTTAATTTCCATTAGGTCATTTTTTTTTAAATGGGGTTTAAAGTCCATTAGGTCATTTCGGGACTAACATATGGTTCAATTTTATTTCAATAATTCACTTGCGTGTAGGTGATTTTAGCAGTGGGGGAAACCGGAGGACCCGGAAAAATCCACGAGGTTGGACAGACGACCCTACTCCTTGTCACGTACAACCGGGGAATCGAAACCCCGCCAGCTGACTCAATGACAGACCGTATGATACAACGCGCACGTGCTAACCAATCGGTGATCCAACCCCACTAATAAATAATTCCGTATCTAATATAAACCACGTATTAGTGATCCATCTTGTAAATTAGCTGTGGGATATGTCATCATTAAAAAAAACACCAGATTCTACGTCGTTAAATATGCATCATATAGCATTTTATCTTGGCTTCTTCAAACGGCTCTAGGGAATTATAAATACCGATCATTAGATAAAGACACACTGAAAGGGTTGTCAGTAGTCAACATTAAACTTAAAACTAGAGAACATTGTCAGGGAAATAATTAAAAGCAAATTTTAAAGAAAAATATAATGATAGTCCGTCTGGCCAGCACATTGCCTTCCTGGCTATCACGTGGACATTTTTATTACTATGGTTACCCCCGGAGAGGTTCATCAGGGTTAATTTTCGTTTGAAGAACTAATTAGCTGTACCATAAATGTCTCCGGATGACCTGATTAAAGATACATTATGTAAGATTTACATAAAGCGCTAACCATTCTTTCTGTAATAGCTCAAAAATAGATAATGTAAAATGAAAATATTGAAAATTTCATTCAAATTACTTTATTCTGAGCCATGTTAACACTGTTTGTAGTTTTAACAAGATATATGCATTGTTGTAACCAGGGCGCTGGTATATTCGAGACTTAGCCTCGCTTTCCCATTTTTAAATTAAATTTTTAAATGTCGAGCCGTTCTAATCTAGTTCAAATCTTTGGTATCTGATGCCATTGAGAGTTGATTATGGTCTTGTTTTGTTTATAAATGTCTAATTAAAAGTTTATATAACATTTCAGGCCTAAAGAAAGACCTGCAATAGGTAGATTTAGCTCTTGCATGTTTAAGTTAAATTTCTTAAACATACATTATGCAATCTGAGCTAAATCTGCCTATTGCAGATCTTTCTTTAGGCCTGAAATGTTTTCTAAATAATTAATTAGACATTAATTAACTTATCCAGGCTATAATCAACGCTCGGTGGCATCGGATTTCTACAACATTAAATAGATTAGAACAGTTCAGCCATATTTTGAGTTAAGCTAAAAATGGAGGAGCGAGACTTAGCTTTGAACAACCAGTACGGTGGTTAAAATTATTGCACACGTCTTGTCTAACCTTCAAAGGCTAATATCTTCGCTCGCAATAGAGAGGGGGGGGGGGGGGGTAACATCACAAACTAGGTCATTTCGGGACTAACACATGGTTCAATTTTATTTATATAATTCGCTTGCGCGTAGGGGTCTTTAGCAGCGGGAGGAAACCGGAGGACCCGTAGAAGACCCACGAGGTTAGACATGCGACCCTACTCCTTGTTACGTACAACCGGGGATTCGAAACCACGCCAGTTAACTCAATGACAGACCTTATGATACAGCACGCACGTGCTAACCATTCGGCCATCCCCGCCCCCCGCTCGCAATAGAGTAATTTGAATGAAATTTTCAAATTAGTCATTTTACATTATCTATGTTCGAACTATTATAACAAAAATGACTAGCTCTTTATCTAAATCTTACATAATGTATCTTTAATAGTAAGATTGAAATTACCACATGAAGACAGTTAAAAAAAGGGTGAAGACACGTGGGACAACCTCAACCCTCGTCTCAAGAAAATGGCTTCGAATTGGGAGCAGCGGTGAATCAGTGACTAAGGCGCTGACTCACTGACCGGGCGCTGCCGTGGTTCAATAACGGTTATGGCCGAGAAAGATCCCCGGGATCTTTCAGTGTGGTGTCTCGTTTTCAGTTGTGCAGGACAGGGGGTCTGGCATAAACAGTGTATAGTCGTTCGGATGAGACGTCAGAGAACCCGTGACCGCGGCGTACGTCTGTGATCATTAGCCATGTCTGTACAGAACAGTAGGACGTTAAACCCAATTATTATATTTCCGTCCTGGATCACTGGAAAATCCAGGAGATCGTACCTGTGGACACCTAGTTAGTGAGCCGGTATGTTACTCATCAAGCCACCACCACACATTCCCGGTCAACACAGGCGATCGAACCCAGCAACCCCCAAGTCAGTCAGAGCCTTACTCATCATTCAACTACCGTGGCTACCAGGGTTAATCACTGAACTACCGCCCTTCCCGGTCAACACAGGCGATTGAACCCAGCAACTCCCTAGTCAGCCAGAGCCTTCCTCATCATTCAACTACCGTGGCTACCACACGGTTTCAGTCAGATAATTGCACCGTGACCAGGGAATAGGATTACTAGAGTCTTTCATCACGAATTCGAGTCCCAATGCGCCAATTTAATTCTATATGAATCACTTGAAACTTCAAAGAAAGATGAATCTAGAAATATCAGTCCAATATATGGATTTCAAATGTCATCGATCAGTGCTGATTTGAAATGTAATAAGACCACCGCCATTTTGTTGTCCGCGAAAATTTATTGGTAAGCTTGTTTTAAATGCGATTGAATCCAAGTTGGGACATTATTTAAAGTATTTTTTTTTTCTTTATTTAATATTAAATAGTCAATCTGGGGAATAAGTCGTGAGAAATTTGTTAGTTTAGCGAAAAATTAAAATGGCGCATCGTTAGTATAATTGGAATTATATGTGACGGGTGATTTAAAACGTAATCGATGAGCATCAAGGTACAGGTGGGAACCTGTCAGGTGTGAACCTAGGTGTGAACCTGTCATTAACAAAGTTCCATTGATCTACCGTCTTTATTAGTCCAGTCGGTGAAGGACGATAGGACGTTAAACCCTATTTCATTTCATTTCCAATGATACATCCATTACATTTTCCATGTAACTACAATTTAATCAGAACCACAGGATGTGTTGATCTCTTATAAATACGCTGGCTTAAAGATCTTAAAATATTACATTTTAAACGTTATATAAACATTTACAATCAATAAGAAAAAATACTCTGCACACAGAGTACTACCTACTTCAAGAATCGATCTCTGCTCTCAATGGCCGCCATTATTTTGTATAAATGTGGTTCTAATCCGTTTCACATCTGTTACACACACGCACAAAGACTAAAATAAACCATATCGATTTAATTAAATGGAAACGAAATAAATATTTGTCTAAATTCGCGCAGTATACTGCGTGGTTTCGACTAAAATCGTCGATTTAGGAATTAAAATGTCGGTCAAGTAGCTGAGTGTCTGTAGTTTAGTATGTAGCACCCACGTTTAGACTGACTATGATTAAAGGTTTGTTTTTGGTAAAATGATGTATAGATGAATATAATATTCTCTGGGTGTGATTAAAATGTCACCGACTAATGGATTATTAGAGGAATATCATCCTTTACTTCTGTAACCATGACACGGATGACTTTAAAGCGTAAACAACCACGATGAGATCGTAAAAAAACACGATCAAGTAGCGCCGTTAGGCTCTAAACAGCAGATCGAGTAAACTCAAGCGTTAATACAACTCGCTTTTATTACGTTACTCAAAATCTGTTTAAACTATGTGGATCACGGTGGCTATGTGGGTAAGACGCTGGCTCGCTAGCCTGGAGGTCGGGTGTTCGATCCCTGCATGGTTCCCTCTTGTCAGTGATTCAGGACGGAGGGCCTAACAAGGACATTTGTCTAGTCGTTCGGATGGGGCGAAAAAATGAGGTCCTGTGTACACATTGGCGTGCACTTAAAAGATCCCTTGACAATTGGAATTCGATATAAGAGTAGGCCGTAGTGCGGCTTTCCGGGCAAAATTTCGCTTATAGCACACTGTATGGTGTATGCCGTCTTTATTAGCCCAGTCCGGAGCAGAACAGTAGGACGTTAAACCTCATTTCATTTCATATTTAAACTATGCGATTTTAAAGGCTCGCTTTCCATGTGTGCACGTAAAAGATCTCTTGGCAGTTGGGATTCATTAGCCATCTTTAAACTTGTTAATCAACAGCATAATGTGAATAGCTGTATTTGGCAACCAGTAAAAAAGGAATGCAACAAAATTGCTTGTTCAGGCAAACAAAACAAAAAAACTTGTATCTGACAATGAATATAGCCGGTAGCTACAGTAATCATTAAATTCTTGTTATTCTTGTCTGTCTTGGTTCTACAATTCATTGTATCACTTTGTCAATTTTTATCGAAATATATCTTTGAAGTTTCCGAATACCTCGATTTGCTTCTCGTCAATTCCTCTTCGACTTCTCACATCGTCTTAAATTACGACAATATATCCCTGGAGAGTTCCTGTTCACCTCAAGATTCCTTGGTGTTTTTACAGCCATTTTGAATTAAGCTAATTAAGTAAGAAGAAATGGGTTTGGGGATTACACAAATTGCCCAGAGCGGTACACTGTTGCCGGTAGAAAAAACAGTAATTCCTAACTAATTTAAACTAAACTTGCTGGGGTTTTTATCCTTGGAATCACCCAGTTTGTGACATAACAGGAAATTGAAGATTTTTTCAGAAAGAACGTACTTTCTGCGCTTACTGTGCTAAATCTATTTGTTACGTTCAGCTTATTTTTTGTAAAGGATGTTGAGATGTAAATAAGGTTAGGGCACGTGATTGTTGGCGAGATTGTAGGTTGGGGTTAGGGTAAGCATCGGGTCTAGGTCCAGCGCTAGCCCTGTTTGCATCTATCGTGACCTATGACGAAAAATTGAGCTGGCCTTATCATTTAGCACTAACCGGCCGACTGGACAAATGAAGATGGCGCTACGAACTACATGACGTACTTTGATTTAGAATTCCAACTGTCAATGGTTCTATTACGTTCACGTCAACCTCTACCCGGATTGACACTCTTCTTTGTCTACATGACTGGGAACTTACAATAAGGCAGTGGCGACGTTAGCATGACAATATCATAAAAGTACACTCTGTGCAAAACGCTAAAACCCGGGGTAATGCATGGAGCCCCAACACCTCTCCGGGCGGGCGAACCCCGGTTTACACTCGAGGTAATGCATGGAGTCCCAACACCTCTCCGGGCGGGTGAACCCCGGTTTACACTCGAGGTAATGCATGGAGTGACCACATCTCTCCGGACGGGCGAACCCCGGTTTACACTCCAGGTAATGCATGGAGCGACAACACCTCCCCAGGCGGGCAAACCCCGGTTTATACTCGACCTAATGCATTGAGAGACCACACCTCTCCAGGCGGGCAAACTCCGGTTTACGAAACGTAATAGTACGTATTAGTATATCAACAAGAAATACTGGTCAACTACTAGCATCATCGCCAGCTGTAGTGTGAATTCAACCACGAGTCTAAAATATTACAATATGACTTTGAATTTTTTATTTACAGCGTTTGACGACTACCTGAAATGTTTTAGCATTCTTACCAAGCTGATTAAATAAAAAACAGATCTATATTTCGTTTCGTTTTTTATACTTTCGATGACCTACACTACGTGAAGATCTGGCCAGTTGTAGTGGAATGGTCGCGTCAGATGTCATACAAGCGACTTTTGACCTTATGACGTCAGACATTGATTAATCAATCAGCATAGACGTTACTATTGGTTTATCCACAGTTCCGTGCATCCCACGCCACAAACTCGCCGTAACATCATCTAGAACGTGGGTTATATAACAACTCTTCCAGATCCTAGTGTTGTAAACACAAGTAAAACGAAATTTTGAACTATAAAAAACGAGACGAAATAGAATCTGTGTTTTAATCAGAATATCATTCTTACACACAGTAATCGTTTATGTGTAGGGTTTGTTTTTAGTTTGGGGTAGGTTATGTTGGGCTTTTAACAGCGTGGGAGGTGGGGGGGGGGCTAACTTGCTAATGGATGTAATATCGGTTACTCAACAGATTTCACAAATATCACTCTAAAAATAAAAAACCGGCAATAAATTTGATCAAAGAATTGTTAGAGAATATCGATTGGTGAATTCCGATTCTTCCGCTGGTTATAAAGTTTAAAGTATGAACCAGTAACTTTAATATGTTTCTCTTATAAAATATCGACAAACCATAAAACCAACCAATTTTATGCTCAATAGAAAATGAAATGAAATGGGGTTTATCTTCCTAATCTTATAGAGGGTGGATGACCGAATGGTTAACGTGTGCGTGTTGCATCATAGGGTCTGTCATTGAGTCAAGTAGCGTGTTTTCCATTCCCCAATTGTACATGACAAGGAGTAAGGTCACCTGTCTAACCTCGTGGGTTTTCTCAGGGTCCTTCGGTTTCCTCCCACTGCTACAGACCCCTACGTGCAAGCGAATTAAAGAAATAAATTTAAACCATATGTTAGTCCCGAAATGATCTAGTTGTGTCGAGTCGACGTTAAACTCTCTCTCTCTCTCTCTCCCTCTCTCTATCTCCCCCTCTCTCTCTCTATCTCCCCCTCTCTCTCTCCCCTCTCTCTCTCTGTCTCTAAGCGTAACCAAGGATAACCATATCATAGTCCTAAAATGAAATTGTTGACAAGGCGTATAATTCTCGAGCTATTCCCTTATTATCTGTTTCATATTCTAAAATAAACAACAAGCCCTCAACATGTTTTCTACTGCCACTACAAATAAACTCGACCTTGACAAAAATAGCCGTGACCTTTAATTAAATCCGGAGTTTGTGTAAATTGATAAATATAACTAATTAATATAACAAACAATTTGACGCTTTATTAAAATCATTCCAGTTTACTAGAAGTAGAGAGAGAGATAATACTCGTATTTATTCATCAAATCAACAATATAGGCCTTGAAGGCATGGTCTATAACGAGTTGAATGAGCTAGTGTTATTATAATCGTCCCTATTACAGATGTATAGTTCATCAACACAGTTAATTGAATAAAAGACGGCTTATTGATAAATATTTGTATTTCTAGCCTCGGCTACGGTAAATATTATTTGGAATAACATGAGGAGTGTCTATTGTTCATTGTAAACAGAAATTTTAGAGCTCGTTTCTATATGTATTAAAATAAAAATTGATATTGCAGTCTGATTCAAATACTGGGCCCTTATTCACGAAAACTTAAACTAAGTTACAACCGAAATTTTAAGAAATACTGCAACTTCATTGGATATATGCAAATTGATTTTACTGGTCAGCCAATCGAATTGCAGTATTTCTTAAAATTTCGATTGTATCTTAGTTTAGGTTTTCGTGAATAAGGGCCCAGATCTATATTTCGTTTCGTTTTCATATACTTTCGATGACCTACACTACATGAAGATCTGACAAGTTGTAGTGGAAAGTCGTGTCAGAGGTTATACGTGCGGCTTTTGACCGTATGACGTCAGACATTTGATTAACCAATCAGCGTTGATGTTTCTAGTGGGATACCCACAGTTCCGTGCATCGCACCCCAAGATCTCGCTGTAACAGGCCGTTCCATTGGCTAATCAACCAGAACGCAAGTTACATAACAACTTTTCCAGATCCTAGTGTAGTAAAGACAAGTAAAACGAAATTTTGACCTATAAAAACGAAATGAAATAGGAATCTGTGGTTTAACCAGATTGTGTCATCCTATATGTAGAAACAGAATAGGGAGGGGCGAAATAGTCCCGATAACTTTCCATCTTTTTTGATTTGTCTGCGATATCATCCTTGGAGGAAGCAGACGTCAACCCCCACTACATAACGAGCACCTGTCTGGTATTAAGAGGGGACAGACGTCTAGTCAGTCGGATGGTCCGAAAACCCGAAGTTCCATGCATCATGCCATCGGCAGCACCATAAAGATCCCCCGACAGACAGAAATCGAAATACAAGGAATAATGTCTAGTCGTTCGGATAGAGGTCCCATTTTTAATACTGTCGAAATCGTTATTAGAGAAGGCAGTTCTCGCTATAATAGTTAAAAATTAGATAATGTAAAGGGAATGTGCCGAAAATTTCAGTTAAATAGGTCCATTTTGAACCGAGAATTTGGCGATTGAATTCTAGACCTAGCCCCGATCATCATTACTAATATCGGTACGAAAAAAAAACATAGCCTCGATTATCCATTTATTTATTTAATCATCAATGAGCGTTTAGCAGCAGATCGGATTGTAATCCAGTAAATATCGTAGGCTAGCGATGACATCGAGAGTTGATTAAGGTCTGAATAAGTTAATTAACGTCTAATTGATAATTTAGATAACATTTCAGGCCTAATGTATGTTTAACGTGTGCGTCCATTAGGCTCATATAAGTCTATTTTATGGTGTTCGCTAAATAAAATAAAACAAATAATGTCTTTCCACCGAGCACTTTGCCTGGTTGTATAATAGCTTCATTATAAAGACACGGATTTTTCTTTTACTTGGACAGAGATCAGACTAATCCATGGTGATTTCAAATATTGGGACCTAATCAATAACACTGACAAGTCAACGTTTTAAAGTGGAGGATGAAATGAAATGTGGTTTAACGTCCTACTGTTCTGCTCCGACTGGGATAATGAAAACAGGGCGGAGGGGGGGGGGTGAAATGGAGTTTAACGTCCTACTGTTCTGCTCCAACTGGGCTAATAGACACAGGAGGTAAAATGGAATGGGGTTTAACGTCCTACTTTTCTAAATCATCCGGACTAATGAAGACGGATCATACATTGTGCTATAAGGGGAATGTTGCCCAGGCGGCGGCGCCATGACCAACTCTTATTTCGAATCCCAAGGTTTTTTTTAAGTGCACGCCAATGTGTACACAGGGTCTTGGTTTGTCGTCCCATTCGAACGACTACATGTTGTACCTTGTCCGTCCTACAACACTGACAAGCGGGAACCATGTTGTACC